>NC_073393.1:36157006-36234506 GCF_028641065.1 Leucoraja erinaceus | reverse complement strand
CTGCGTATAAAAGTTGGGATGTTATGTTACAGTTGTACAAGACACTGGTATTTGGGTTATTGTGTTCAGTTTTAGTCATCCTGCTATCGGATGGATGTTGCTAAGTTTGAAAGATTTATGAGGGCATTGCCAGGACTGGAGGGCCTGAGCTATAGGGAGAGGTTGGGTGGGCTAGGATTATGTTCCTTTGAGTGCAGGAAGATCAGGGATGAACTTGTAAGATCATGAGTGGAATAGACAGGATAAATACGCAGTCTTTTACCCAGAATAGGGGAATCAAGCTGCAATGAACATTAGTTTAAGGTGAGGTGGGAAAAATTAATAGGAACCTGAGGGGCAAACATTTTCACTGTGGGTATATGAAATGAGCTCCCCCAGGAAATAGTTGAGACAGGTAGTATAACAACATTTAAAAGACATTTGGATGGGTACATGGATAGAAAAGGTTTAGAGGGATATGGGCCAAACATGAGCAGATGCGATGAATGCATTTTGTTCAGCATGGACAAGTTGGGCTGAAGGCCCTGTTTCCGTGCTGTATGACCCTTTACAGACTATGCCAAGTGCAATTAAGCGATAATATACATATTGTTAAAAAGTATCTCAAAGGTTGGATTTTTCCAACCTCATGGACTTTCTAAGACTTAACCTGATGCAACAGTGTTAACTTAATATTTTCCTATGTGTTCACATTATGTGTTGAATCCGACTAATACATGTGAATGAATGAGAATGGATTTCTCAGTGCACCAGATCAGTGCACAAATGCAGGTGCCCATTTACTAGGAAGGACACCTATTTCCACTGACACCCCATCCAAGAATGAAGGTTACACCAGCGGTAATATTTCAGAAAATTGAATGTTGCTTCATGCATTCTATTGGAAGCACTTAGCACGTTACTAAAAGTTATTACTAAATACTATATTACTAAAACCAGTTGGACATTAAAATCAGCTTTAATTTCCATTTAGTGTATACCTTATTTTTTTAAGTAGCATGAAACGAGTGTGTGTTTTGCAATGCTTTGATCTGTCCACCTTACTGCAGTGGCGAATCAGAGCCGAAAAGGATCCTAAGCAAGGTGCACTTTAGCATTGAAAATTACAGCTCATTATTTAGCCATTGGGCTCTCTCCTTTGAAACTAAAAAAGGGAAGATGAAAGAAAAGGCTGAACAGACGTGACCACCTTAGATTTTCTGAAAGGAAAGGAAAAAAAAAAAATCCGCCATCTATCTACTCTTCTCTATAAAATTATTCTAACAATGTTCAATGACTACCATTTTCTTGCTGCAATTTCCAGTTATTCACAAAAAGCCTGTGCTTCAACACGGCCTATATTGCTTTTTGTGAATTTAAGTGTTCAAATGCAATTACAGCATGTTTCTGATCCTAACTATTCAGAAACCTCTTGTTCTTATTTGCAAACAAAATGGGACTTTTTAGTGGTTGTGATGTGTCTGCATGCAATTAACTATGGGCCAACATTGCCTTATTTCTCTATGATGACTGGAATGACATTATATGCCAGGACTTGTTTGCACTGTAATGACAAGTAACAGGGGACCGGGGTCTCCTAGGCAACTGACTGAGCTCAATATATCATACCTCGTTACAGCAGTCAAGCGGGGGACATTTGGTCAAAAATTAATATATCAAAAAAAATTGTCCTGTATTTGTTATGGAGCACTGATAACCGACCAAAATGCTGGCATTCTTAATTTAACACAGAAGCTGGCTGGCAGTGTGAATTACTACTCTGTGACCCAGGTTCCACTGTGTCTGCATACCAGTGTTAGTCTGATTTAAGGAGTAATAAAAACCACAATCGAAGCACTTTAATTTTGATGCTTTTGCAGATTTGATAAACTTATATTTTCAATTTCTTGTTGAAAAACCTTTTAAATCTTCATCCCTTCTACATTGCTTACAAAGTTATTGCAGTCTTTGCTGCTTTCTTCAAAGGTGCTAAGCCTAGATTATTAAATTATTTTATTAAAATAATAAAACAAACAAGAAATCACTTTGTGTGCATTTAAAAAATTTAATAATGTAACCATTTCTTGGAGATACTGTTGAAGAAGACTATTGATTACATCAAGTTACAGGTGTAGATCCTATGTAGTCTCTGTATTCATTCTAGCACTGAGCTTAAAGTCATGCTAAATGATTGAGCCATTAACAGAAATCTCCACTAACCATTCACAATCTAAAGAAAATTCTGCTTTCTTGTTAGTTTTCAGTATAACCCTTTATTCAAAGAGCATTGTGATTAGCAGTTGATAATATGGCCATGAAATAAATAGACCATACTTAATTTATAGTTTGAAAACCTAATTTATGATGTGAATTGAAATAATAGCTTTTGGTGAGCCTCAGTAAATGACAAGTATTTGATTTACCATCAAAGATTCTAGAGAGTGTGCAATGTTTTCAAATGGGACAAAGTTGTGCTATATATTTCGTTTGGATGCATTGCTATTTTGGTACTTTCAAAACACAAGAATAAACAGATGGGTTAGTTGCTGCTTTTATTTGTATGTGTGCTTTTGAACAAAAAGTAACTGAAATATCTTTGTTTTCACTTCAAGATAGCATTGACCATTGACAGGAAGACAGGGAACTGTTTTAATGGTGGTGTCTGGGTTAGAGCTGGCTCTTGCAAATGCATCTACTTCTTAATATGAAATCACATTCTATATCTTGTCCACACTTAAAATTAACATTAACAAAGTGCCCAAAAGATCACAGAGTTTGAATATTCATCTTCCTCCTCCTTCTATCAATATAACAAAAGATTTGTTTTTTTTTAATCATAGATTAAAGCTTTTGAATATTCCTTTTGTCATTTGTCAAAGGCAAATACTAATTTTTACATTTGAAATGTTCTGATGTTTTCTTTTAAATCGGTAGCTCTCATAAGAATTTACTAAACTGCCATTGCTTGCATCCTTTGTACTTTGAATAAACAGTTTTTTTCATTGCTCTTTTTCTTCTCTTTTACTGTCTCTTTAAAGATGAGTTTTACATTTATTTCTCCGCTGCTTTGACATTTTGCACTTCAATTTCGCTTTTGTCTATAAGTTCTCCATATGTTCTCCATTAAAGCGCATTGATTTTCCAGATAATATGAATTGCCTGTCTTCCATAAATTTTCTTATATCCCCTATAGGAACTGTGGAATACAACATATAAACATCAACTGCTTAGGGAATTTTTTCTATATGAAGAGATTTTTTTTCCCCTTCACTTTTAAGATCATTTTGACCTGGTGCAGATGTGTACTTAGTCTACTGGGGTCTGAGACTGCCAAAATCTAACACACATAAAGCTCCATTAGAAAACTTTTGACTTTTATCATATTGTAAAATGGAGCTCAAAGGTTAGGGTTTAGAGAGGACAATTATTCAGCTTCTCTTCAATTTTTTTCCTCTCATTTATATCATTGACGCTTTGGAAAAAAAACCCAGCTTTCGTTTGATTCTTCAAAATGTTGCATTAATTGTAAAATAAAAGAATTACTGCACTATTTTGACTAGTTTTCTTTGAGGAAACAATCAGTTTTCACTCGTGCATTTGCTGTATTAGTTTTCTACGGCAAGTTACTATCCTATATACATTGATTGAAGACACAAAAGACTGCAGATGCCGGAGTCCAAAGCAAAAAACAAACTGCTGGAGGAACTCAGCAGTTAAATCATTAGTTGAATCTTCTTTCATTCTATTTTATTGCTTGAATAAGTTTTAATCCAATGTGAGCCTGTTACTCTACGCACGCTTGCCATACTCTCCATCTCGACCAGTTTAATTCAGTGAGATTGCAGTACTGTCTTGCTTTACAATGTGATGGACAGTGTAGCAAGCACCCACTCAGTCATTGCCAAGCATGTACAAGTGGCATCTATTGAGTAGTTATGTCTAATCGACTTTTTTTAAGCTCTACCACTAAACATTGATACAAACTGAAAAGAAGTAGGTGCCATTAGCTGAATTAACTTGCAGGCGCCTGTCATTCGTGCAAAATATGTCCTTTAAAAATAATTATAGATAAACAGCAGAGATTTGTTGTGTTTGTGCTAGGAGGTTTAAAATATTAATTTCTAATATATACTCTAACTCTAAAGCTCTAACCAGTTATTAAATCACTCACTCTCCTATTCCCCCAGGGGGGGAAGAAACAGGGAAGAAAAAGCATGGTCTGCTTGGTTCTCTTTTATCCATTTTACCAGGAGGTAGCACTGTTTGCTTATATGTACAAGAAATGGATACTGTGTGATCAGTAGAAGCAGGGCTTGTTAGTTAACCTCATTTCTGGTTCAAGAATCGTGCATTTTGTGACACTCTGCGGTGAATCGAAAATCAAAATCCTGCTCGTATGTTGATCAATCTTTATTTAGATCTCTCCTGCAGTGGGCCAACAAAAATCTGTAACTTAGAATCGTTTTAAAATTCATATTGAAGTCTGGTCTGTACATGTTTTCCAAATTAAAAGGACTTTACTAAAAGCCATGGTTACTCATTCAAAATTAGTGAAAATATGTTATTAATAAAATATGTAACAAAATAAGCAAGCAGATGGATTCTTTGTACAGCATTTTCAAAAGTCACACGGCATTGAAGGATTCATATACAGCAGTTGCCTCTCATAATGTTTAAAAATGATTCCAGATTTCTCAAATATATAACTCTTTTTGTTATTCACATTGTCGGGTACTAGTGTCTAAAATTTAAACAGTAAGTTATGTAACCTGTTCGCGAAGTGGCAATCTTACTCATCTGTTGAAAGAAAATATGCTTTAAAATCACTGACTTTGCATGAAATAAGCAAGGTAGGATTTGATCTAATGATGGGTTTTGTTCCATATTTGGGAAGATCATCTTCAACTGCCTTGAATATCTTTCCTGTACGTCAAGTGTTTTGGTTTTCACTTTGGGCTAAGAAAGCTTGTCTTAAAGTTTAACGTCAAAGTATCCTTCTACATGTAATGTTCTTTTTGACTAATTATTACCTTTTCATTTCCTCTTTGTGCATTTTCGCTTCCACTTGCTTCAAATGCCACTTCATAGATGCACTTAGGCAACACAGTAACAATCCGAAATTCACCCTCTGGGAGAAAACTCAAAGCAAATATTATTTTAGTCTAGAAATGTGACTCGAGCATTATGGTTCATATTACCGTCATTGCAACAAAGTCTGGTTTCATTCATTTTTGTAACTCATCTTTTGATATCCTATGTACTGTTGTATGAAGAGGGTGATAAAACAATGTCAGACATATGCGTAATTCAGGTCCCTGATGTTCCTTATTGATAGAGAATGAGTGACATTTGTTGCTGTTTTTGCAGTTTAAAGTCACATCGAATATGTAAACACATGAAAAGGCCTTCCTGTGAATTGAGCTACTGAACCGCCAAATCATGATTTTGCTTGAAACTGAGAAAAATACCAAACAGTAGATTCTTGTAGCGAGTTACTAGATTCTAGCCCAATTGAAGGAATTAGATAACATCGTAACCTGCGAAACACAAGTGGTTTTATGTGCCATTTGAAATTCTAAGATTAGATTACAATCTTTAATTTACAATAGGTTCTGGTACTTTCTATTTTAGAATATATATGTTGTGTATAAAGTTATATGGCATTCTCTTTTTAAAGTATTTTTGGAGGGAGTTACATCTGAGGAAAAATTCCAATGTCTCAGCACTGTGCCAAATAACATTCGCAGAAGGATATTATGTTCCTCTTGATGTCATTATTACCAAATTACCACAAAGTAAGCTGCAGTCGATTGTGTGGGAATTCCACACAGAGCAACATATTATAAGTATGCACATTTTAGTAAACATGTGTGTTTTATTAAATTCAGAAATGCAGCTGTCTATCTAAAGGTCACCTATATGTTATTACGAGTAGAAATCACTCTGCCATTGCCGATAAATTAGACAGTATATTTAATAACCATTGTGACAGACATGAATTCTTTTATCTTTTGTTTCCTTCATTAATGACTTGAACTGTACTGTTGCTCAAGTCTACCGGGAAAAAGCATTCTTCTGATTTTAGGAGAGAAGAAAATAATTATATTCTGCGTCTTTGAAGTGAACACTGATCGTTCCAGCCTACACATTGGATAATTGGTGGTGGAAACTAATTTTCCGCATATATTATGTTTCAACAGAATTTTCTTTCTACAGTTTTTTATTTACAATACAATTTTAAGAATTTAGACTTTATACTTCAAAGTTAATGATCTGTTTCAAATATGTTTAATATTGTTTATTGGGTACAAGACACAAAAACAAACAAAATGCTTCTCCTTTCTGGAAAAAGTGATATTACAATATAGTGTCTATTACAAAATCCATTATCAACTTAGTAATGCATAAACAAGCAGTTATTTTTGGACAATGAGAATGATGTTGGGGAGAAGGCAGGCACGGGTTATTGATTGGAGACGATCAGCCATGATCACAATGAATGGCTCGAAGGGCCGAATGGCCTCCTCCTGCACCTATTTTCTATGTTTCTATGTCCAAAGCTTCCAGGCTACTAAGGGCACTGCTTATAATGATGGGTTAAAATCAACTTACTTCCTTACATTTGATTATCACGCTGACCTCAACTTTCAAAATATTACCACGTGACCAGCAACAGGAACATAATGATACAGTATATGGGGAAAGAAAGGTGTTTGTCCTGAGCTGCTATGTGTTGGTTAAGCATGAGCATCACAGGAATGCTATCTTGTACTGTATGTTTGTGATTTTTCCGAATATGATCAAAAATATTCTTCAATGTGCATCTTGCAAGGCTTATCATCAGTCATCCTTGCAAGTGTTTCTGGAAGAAGACAGAGAGTAGTGGTGGAGGGATGTTTCGATGACTGAAGGCCTGTGACCAGTGGTGTTCTGCAGGGATCAATGTTGGGACATCGGTTCCTCGTGATACATATGAATGCTTCGGATAAAAATGTGGACAGGTCGGTAAGTAGTTTTGCAGATGACACAAAAGATGGTGGAATAGTGGACAAGGGAGAAAGTTGGCAAAGGATGCAACAAGATATAAATCAATTGGACTACAGGCAGAGAAATGGCAGACAGAGTTTAATTCAGACATGGTAGTCAAAGGGCCTGTTCCTACGCTGTATTGTTCTATGAAGCTGGGGATGCATTGGCCGTAAGAAGCCATAGTTTTCTAACTCTCAATCAAATACAATCAAGCTACATGAACTCAAAAGAATAGAAGGAAAATAAATGGACACACTTTGATAAATCTAGCTGTTCAATTTCATCGCATACAGTTCCACAGCTTGGGGGTCACACCTGGTGCAAAGGAAAATGTTTCTGATTGACGGAGGTCCATCATCTCCAATTCAGAACTATCCCTGCAGGAATCTACTCTCTACCTCTGTGGATTGTCACCTTGTCGTGGTGGAGAAACTTGTGTGGTCCTGAGATCCTGAGAGCGATGTCGTCTGGAGCTATGCTCCTGGTAGGGCCACCCATGGCGGTAAGGTCAAGGGGGAGGTCTCTGACAAAGAGCAATCCAACCAAGACCTCAAAGGTGGAACAGGCGGAGGTTGATGGCTGACCTTAGTGAAGCATCACAACGGCTGGGAAGGCGGATGAAGGCTGCAGCAGAAAAGGGTCTCCGGTCGTCTTGGACTCCATGCCACTGGATCCTGACCCAGATCTGTCAAGGTCCGTGTGGTACACCAGTCTCCCCACGTTAAACAAAGTCACGCACGGGCGACCTCCATATAGGGAATAGCACCCTGGAGACATCCATGGTCAGCCATGATCGAAGGGGGCCGAATAACTCTCAGGAGATTAGCATTGACCAGCAATTCAAATGGACCAGGCAGATAAATATTGTGGATAACAAAGTAGATTTAAATGATCATAAAACACCAATTCCTCTCCACAATCTATACGGCACAAGGCGGGACTGTGGTGGAATACTCCCCGTTTACCTGAGTCACTGCAGCTTCACCGGCAGTCAAGATACTTGGCACCCACGGCAAAGCAGTCCACGTAGCTGGCATCACTTATCCACCACCGAGTATGTGTAGGAACCGAGTCTTCACCAGAAACGTGAAGTGCTCCTGTGCTGCCATCTTGCTGCTCATGGCTTCAACACTTCTTTCAGCGTGTTTCACGTTCCTGACCTTACATTCAGCAGCAGGGAAGAATCAACAACAGATGATGCTTGAAGGGTTATTGAACAGAAGCAGGTTAGTTGGTTGCCAGCAGTTGATATTTTGCTGTCACTGTGATTATTTAATTATTGGAGGCATTCCATTGTGGTTTCGAATTGTTCAGGGATATGTGGAGCGGTGTGGAAAGTGTTTTAGGATTATTTACTGACACGGTGTTTTACACAAGCCCATTTCTGCTGTTCACCTGTGGATTAAGATGTGCAAGAAGGAACTGCAGATGCTGGTTTCAACCCGAAGAGAATATGTATATTTGGAATCCAACATGACTTGGAAGATGAACAGAAGTGATGCAGAGAACACATCACTGCAAGAGGGAAATAGCTCAGTGGAAAGCCGTCGGGGATTAATATTGGTATTCTCCTATGTGAACTATTCAGAATGCAATGTATCTGAAACCTGCGCTTTAACACTGATCACTATTGTGACTGAACTGCTTGCTGCTCTGGGCACTACCATAACCTGAGGCAAGAATCACGTTATCAGCAGCTGTAAGGATGATGATCAATTCAGAGAATCTTTCCCTGTTGAACTTTTTCAGGCAGGAGGTGGAAATATCTGTTGCTGCTTGCAGTTTCCCGTCCGTTCTTGTGCAGGAGAAGTTACTGACGCTGTCTGTTCAATATCAGCAGACTAAGTCCCATTCTCTCTGGGCAGAGCAAACTTTGCTCGGACTGCAGGGATTCCCACAGTGAACAGAGCTCTCGTGCTTATCACAGTGGTGATGCAGTGATTAACAGTGGTGCTTATCTATTTTGACATCTGCCAGAACCAAAATGATTTCTACTCCCTTAACGGAAGTTAGAGTGCCACCAAAGGGCCACCGTCAAGGGAGCAGATCATGTGAGTCAAAGCCCAGTATCGTGGCCCTCTATGACAATCCACTGTGTCTTTCGTGTTTGAGTTCCCAGGGCAAATCAAAGGCTCAGAGCAATAGGTTACCTGCTGACAACATGTCCACTCACTCCAGGGCACAAGCCATAGGCATAAACAGCAGCCATACAATAGAATCCATCCTGCCACATAAAATGTGATAAAACGCATGAGACATCTCAGCGTGGGTGAAGCAATGCTGAACGTCCTGATAAACACTGGTGGAGCCTTTCAGTAGCTGGCAAAGTGAAAGTCATTGCATGTGTTGTCCTGGAGACTCAAGGAACTGCAGGTGCTGGAATCTTCAGCAAAATACAAAGTGCTGGAGTAAATCAATGTGCAGTCCCTTATTTCCCAGGCATGGTCTGCTGGAGACCCCTGTGAACCAGGGAAGAGATATCAGGGGTCACATGAGTGGCAAGGGTGTGAAGTTTGTGAACACTAATGCATGTATACAGTGTATAGATGGTGAGAATGTTGGTCACGTTTTTACACTGTTCTTGGATTGAACCTTTTTATTATTCTGAATAAAGTTTATTTTTGGGAAAAAATCTGTGGAGGAAATGGATGGGCGATGTTTTGGGCCGGGACACTTCAGACTCCAATCTCAAGAAGGATCCCCACCCGAAACGCCGCCTACCCATTCCCTCCACAGGTGCTGCCTGACCTGCTGAGTTGCTCCAACACTTTGTGTTTTGCTCATGTGTTGGCTTGTTCTGTACTGTGTAAACTCACTATAACTGGAGGTCAGCCCATGTTACCAGCTAGTCTGTATGCAACGGAGTAATAAGTACATAACCAAGCGGAAGAGGAAGACAATCACGTTTAGTCTAAGGCAGTTAAAGTAAAACTTGCATGTGTGCTATTATTGTACCTGTGAACAGAATATGCTGGAAATACTTAGCAGGTTAGTCGGCATCTGTGGAGAGAGAAATAGTGTTGATGTTTCATGTCTATGGCCAGCGTCAGAACTAGAAAAAAAATCAGATATATGTGAAGTTGGAGAGAAAAGAATAGGGTGTGATGGGGAGAAAAGAAAGGAACTGTGCATGACAGTGTGGTTACCAAGACAAAGTGAATGGTGCAAGGGCAGTGTCAACTGAGGGAGGGTGGAAAAGAGCTGTTAGTCACAGCTGATATTTCCTGAGGAGGTGTAAATAGAAGAAAATCAAAGTGGAGGGAGGGGGCAACAATGCTTGTGTTGTGATAAAAAGAGAAGGTTGGAAACTCACAGTAGATTGATCAACATTCGTAGAGAGAAGAAATTGAGCTAATGATGATCTTTTATCAGAACTGGCCAATTTTGACGTTAGAAAATTGTTGAATTCAGTATTAGATGTTAGGAATCATGATGCACTGCGTGGGTGGATGAGGTTTTATTTCTTATGCTTACGTTGAGTTTTATTGGAACGGTGTAAGAGGTCAAGGACAGAGTGATTTCATCCCAGAGTGGGAACGGGATGGGAAATGAAAGTGACAGGTAACTGGCTGTTCGGGATGGAAACAGTTTCTAATTATCTCTGGATATAAGGTGTTCAGGGAAAAATGTAGAAAGGAAGATGTGGGAAGGATAGGCTAAGCAAGGAGAATACTGTATGTTAAACAGAGAGGATAGAACCAATCAGTTTACAATTAAAGAAGCAATAGATGTGCAATATACATCTGGGATGAGTCTATACCAACTAGCGGGAAGAATATTGAAGAACCAATCTGCAGAGAACCAATTTGTAGAACTCAATCAGGGAGACCCTTTACTGTGAATGGTAGGGCCCTCGCAGAGTGTTGTACATAGTTTGTACATCGAGGAGTGCATGTACATAGTTTCTTGAAAGTGGTGTCATAGGTAGATAGGGTTTTGGTACATTGCCTCTCATCAGTCAGAGTATTAAGTATAGAAGTTGGGTCATTAAGTCACAGTTGTACAAGATGTTGGGGAGGTTGCATTTTGGAGTACTGTGTGGCTGAGAAGTTTGGTTACTCTGCTGTAGGAAGGATGCCATTAAGATAGAAATAGTGACTGAACTTTTATTGCCTTCCCTCACAGTGGGAAACATTGATTCCGCTGTGGGGAATGTTTTATGTTTCATGTTAAATTCCATAGTGTTGAGTTTGTCTTATTTATGTGCTGCATGGTAACTCAAATTTCACTGTACCATTTGGTGTATGTGACAATAAATGTCCTTTGTCCTTTGTCCTTTGCCCTTATAGTGCAGAGAAGATTTACGAGGACGTTGCTTAAGCTAGAGGGATAGGTTGGGCAGGCTAGGTCTTTATTACTCGCAGCGCAGTAGGGTGAGGGGTGATCCTATAGAGGTTTTTAAGGTCCTGAGGGGAAAAGATGGGAGGATACACAGTCTTTTACTCACTATGGGAGAATCAAGAACCAGAGGAGAGAAGGGCAAGAATTTATTATGAACTTGAGGTGCAACTTTTTCATTTAGTGGATGGTGGGTATATTCATTCATAAGTGATAGGAGCAGAATTAGGCCATTCGTCCCATCAAGTCTACTCCACTATTCAATCGTGGCTGAATATTCTATGTTCCACTTTTAACCCCATTCTCCTGCCTTTTCCCCATAACCCCTGACACCCTTACTAATCAAGAATGTATCTAACTCTGCCTTAAAAATTAACCATTGACAGCCTCCATAGGGTTCTGTGGCAATGAATTCCACAGATTCACCACCATCTGACTAAAATAATTCCTCCTCATCTCCTTCCTAAAGGAACATCCTTTTATTCTAAGGCTATGACCTCTGGTCCTAGACTCTCCCACTCGTGGAAACATATTTTCCACATCCTGTGACTATATGGAACAAACTGCCAGAGGAGGTAATTGGGGCAGGTAATATAAAAGGATTTAAAAGACATTTTGACAGATACATGGATAGGAAAGGTTTGGAGGGATATTGGCTAAACCTGGGCAAATGGGACTAGTTTGGTTGCGGCATCTTTCTCGGCATGGAGCAAAGGGCCTGTTTCCAAGCTATACGACTCTATGTCCAAAACCATAGAATAATAATGTTGGAGAATTTCAACTATGAAATGATGTGCCAAAATATAAGGAGTTTCTGAAGTGTATTCAGGGAAACACCCATTATCTCTACCTTCCTGGTGTAACTCAGAAGATGGCTTTGTTGGACTAGGTTCTGGGAAATTATCCAGGCCAAGTGGAGATTGTATGCATGGGATATCATTGAGGAAATAATGACCATAATGTCATAAGATTTAGAATTGTTATGCAAAAGGATGTAGACCACTTCAAGATTTAAAAAAAAGTCAATTGGAGACTGATTAATTTCAATAAGATGAGAACAGATGAGGCCTGGATAAAATGAACTGGAGGAAAATGTAGAGATGAGTTCCCTAGGGTTTACTACTGGGAACACTGCTTCTCTTAAAAATATCGATAATGATTTGGATTTGGGTATACAGAATATCTATATTACTGAAAGTCTGATCTTGACCACTTCCTGTTGTTCTGTATATTGATTTTAGAAAAAAAACGCTGCCACTTACGGTTGTGATTTTTGTCCATCTTACTCAGAGTCCCCCTCCGCTGCATAGGACAAGAGGAATTTTCCCATCGATGAAAAATAAAAGAGTTATTAGTGTTTAAAAAATGATGAGATTCTCTCTCCTGAAGGCCACACCCCTTCCGGAGGGACTATAAAACCCGGAGGTATTGAGTGCCTCAGTCAGTGTCTGCAAGATGGGGGAGTGAGAGGGTCACGTTTCTCAGTCTGAGCTGTGAATAACACTGAACACATGTCTACTAAACTGTGAGTGGTTTTACTGACATGTCAGTGCCCTTAATGTGTTTTGAAAATATAGTTTGGAATTGTTAAAGCTGTGTTGCCTCTGGTTTGGAAATGCTAAAGCTGTGATGCCTGTGGTTTGGAAATGCTAAGCCTATGTTGCCTAATTAAAGTTGCCTTGCCTAATTAAAGTTGCTTTGCCTAATTAAAGTTGCCTTGCCTAATTAAAGTTGCCTTACCTTCTATATAATTAAAAGTCTAACCTTGACCACTTCCTGTTTGCACTTTATATTGATTTTAGAAAAATGATACCACGTACGGCTGTGATTTTGGCCATCTTACTCAGAGTTCCCCTCCGCTCATCAGGTGCCGAGGATTTTTCCCATCGATGAAAAATAAAAGTTGTTAGTGTTTTAAAAATGTTGAGATTCTCTCTCCTGCCAATCACACCATGAAGGCCACACCCCTTCTGGTGCAATGGGGGAGGGCCTATAAAACCCAGAAGTGTGGGTGTGGCTCAGTTTCTGCAAGGTGGAGGAGGGAGAGGTCATGGCTCACTGTCTTTAGTGGCCTTGCACCCTGCTTGAAATGGAATTTCAAGGAATAGCCGTGAGTCAACTGCCAGCCCACCAGCCATGAGTCAGTGAGCGAGCTGCCAGCACAACAGGCTTGAGTGACTGAGCCACCAGCCTAAGAATCCATTCGGCCCACAATGTCCATACTAGCCCTCTGAATGCCATGGGTCCCACTTAGTCTAGTAATCTCTAAATCTGTGGAAGCCCAAAAAATAGGAGATAGAATGAACTGTGAGGAGTTTATTTTAGTTTATTGCCACGTGTACCGAGGGAAAAGTTTTTTGTTGTGTGCTAACCAGTCAGCAGAAAGACAACACATGAATACAATCAGTCCATTTACGGTGTATAGATACATGATAAGGGAATAATGTTTAGTGCAAGGTAAAGCCAGCAAAGTCCAGTCAAGGATAGTAAATCCTTGAAAGATACATTGATGGAAAAGTGGCAGATGTAATTTTAAGGTTGAGAAAACTGGTTATATTTTGGTAGGAGGAATGTGACAGGAAAATATAATCTGGAGCCCAATTCTAAATTGGGGTTGAGAATAGAGAGTTCTGGAGGTGTAAGTGAAAGTTAATTGTAAATGGCAGAAAAGGTTGACAAAGTGTTTAAGAAAGCAAACTGGACACCGGGCATTGTAAGCAAAGACTTGGAGTAAAAGAGCAACAGAGAAGTGATAAACCTCTGTAAACGACCGCTTCTGCTACATCTGGAGTATTGCCTCGGTATGCATGTCATGCCATCATTCCAGGATGAGCAACCTTAGGTAAGAGAATAGACAGCAGAATCTAGGACTGTTCTCCTTTGGAGCAAAGTAGGTCACAAAGAGACAGTCTTCCTAAAGGGGGATGCTGGGGCGGCTTACAACCCAGCGCGATCAAGTGTAGGCTCGGCGATCGTTTCTCTGAACACCTTCACTCGGTCAGCCTGGACCTACCTGATCTCCCAGTTGCCAAACACTTTAATTCCCCTTCCCATTCCCACACTGACCTTTCTGTCCTCGACCTCCTCCATGGTAAAAGTGAGGCCAAACTCTAATTGGAGCAACAGCATCTCATATTTCGTTTGGGCAGAAGCAACCCAGTGGTATGAATTTTGATTTATCTAACTTCAAGCATTCCCACTCTCTATCCATCTCTCACCCAAGTTGTATTAGCTTCAAAGTTGTCTTATTGAGTCTCATTGCTTGTATTCCTTCTCACCTAACAAATAACTAACAATGACCTGTTTCTTGTATCATTTAATCTCTATACTTCAGAGTCAGTATCATTGTTACGTTTTTGTATATCTTTCATTTATTTGTTGTATTCCACTCTACATCACCAGCGATATCTCTCATTTCCCTTTCCCTTGACTCAGTCTGTAGATGGGTCTCGACCCAAAACATCACACATTCCTTTTCTCCAGAGATGCTGTCTGACCCACCGAGTTACTCCAGCTTTTTGTGTCTATCTTCGGTTTAAACCAGCATCTGCGCTTCCTTCCTACATTATGAATATTGATTTCACTAACTTCAAGAGTGATGCATTCCCTCTCTCTCCATCACTTCCCACCTAAGTCGTACCAGCTTCAAAGTCGTCTTGTTAAGTCTCATTTTCTGTACTCGTTCTCACCTCGGCCGCAGCTAATACTGGTCTGTTTCCTTTATCGTTGTTACTTTTTTGAATATCTTTCATCATTTGTTCTGTATCTCTCTACGTCACCGTCTATATCTCTCGTTTCCCTTTCCCCTGACTCTCAGTCTGAAGAAGGGCCTCGACCCGAAACGTCACCTATTCCTTTTCTCCGGAGATGCCGTCTGACCCGCTGAGTTACTCCAGCTTTTTGCGTCTACCTTCCTAAAGGGAGAGTGATCAAGAACAAGGTGAACTGGAATGAAGGTGATTGACAGAAGAATCAGCAGTAACATTAATATTTTTTACACAGCATGTGGTTAGTACCAGGAATGCTCTACATGGGGCAGTAGCAGAGACAGATTCAATCGGAGTGTGCTATTCTGCAATCAGTCTGTGAAACAGTAGATGTTGGTGATCAAAACGGTCTGCGTGTTATTCTCCACATTGAACAGAAACAGATTCTACATTGAGTTAAAAAATTCCAGATCATCTACCATTCCAGTCTTGTAACATATATTTTCCAATTTATTTCCCTGTCCGTTTTTTTTTGATATTTCTGGATTTAATTAATGTCCTCATATTTACACCCCCCTCAGATATACCTTTACTGTTCCTAGATCTTTACCACATTCTTTCAGCCAACTCCAACACCACTGAAGGGGTGGTGGAGACAGATGCTCTCAAACATTTATGAAGCATTTAGATGAGCGCTTAAAATCACTAAGAGTTAGAGAGCTACAGACCAGGTTATGAGAAGAACTTTTTTCACACAGTGGTGAATCTCTGGAACTCTCTGCCACAGAGGGTAGTTGAGGCCAGTTCATTGGCTATATTTAAGAGAGAGTTAGATGTGGCCCTTGTGGCTAAGGGGATCAGGGGGTTATGGAGAGAAGGCAGGTATGGGATACTGAGTTGGATGATCAGCCATGATCATATTGAATGGCGGTGCAGGCTCGAAGGGCCGAATGGCCTACTCCTGCACCTAATTTCTATGTTTCTATGTTTCTAGGTGCTGGTAAAGGGGATTACCATAGAAAGGTATTTAATGGTCAGCATGGACATAGTTGCCGATGGATCTGTTTCCGTGCTGTATAGCTTCATGACTGTGAATCACTTGTGTCATACAAACTCGCCCGACTCCAATTAAAACACGAAAAGCTGAGCAGGTAAGGCAGTACCTGTAGAGAGAGAAATGGAGTTATTGCCTCAGGAGAAATGGAGTTCTTTTTCATTAGAACTGGGAAAAGTTAGAAATGAAGCAATTTTTATTACAACGTTCTCCAGGCCATTTACTTAACCTTTCAATTGGTGGGAAATATTGTCAAATTACATATGGACTAATTAGCAACCAATGGGCCACAATTCTAAGTGAAGATCACCTTCTGGAGCTCGTTCAGTTAATCAAATTGGTTGACATGGATGAATTGGGCTGAAGAGCCTGTTTTGGGACTGTATAGTATTTCCACGACTCCTGTTTGAGAAAATGTTCGTAGTGCAGTTCCTTTGGATTTAGAAGAAGCCATGTGAGCATCCCAGAAACTTAGCATTTACTATCAAAACATCATATGCACAACCCACAATGCAGAGGGAATGGAAATCATACTTGTCAAATAGAAATCTGATTTCTTATTGAAACCCCTTGTGAATTCATGCCTATGGCTGATTGCACCTTTAAAGGTCTGTCCCACTTGGCGATTTTTTTTGGTGACTGCCGGTATCGTTGACTGACGTATCAGGGCACTGAAAACTTTGCGGCGTGACGTGGCGTGATGCCGTATTGACGTGCGTATTTTTTATCCAATTGTTGCAACATTTTTTTTGTCGCCACTGGATTTTGAAATGTTCAAAATCTTTTGGCAACACTGATATGACGCCAGCAGTCGCTGAAAAAAATCAGCAAGTGGGACAGGCCCTTTAGGATATCTCCAATGCTGGTAAATCTTAGAGCAAACAAGGCCTATTAATACAATACTGATGTTACTGTGCTAAAAGCTAAACGTTCCACACCATAAGCTAAGCTGTTACTTTGGCATCACTAAATTCAAAGCAGATGAAATGATTTCTCCTTGAATACAATGCCTGGGTGCACCACTTTGGAACACATAGCAAAGATCCTCTGGTGAGGAAGTGGAGAGGCAACACAAACTTGATATTAATAGAAGGAACAGTCTAGACACAAGGACATGGCAGGAGGTCTTCCTGAAGGATGCCACATATCTTTGTGCTGGCAACCTTTGGTCATCGTGGTCATCAGAGAGATGCAGTTTGGGTGTGGTTACCCTAAAGGCATGTCTTTGTCTCCAGCTCCATGTTCCCAATCCACCTGGAGTTGCTTGCCATGCCTCAAAGAATGGAGTTCTGGCAATGGTGTCATGACTGAGACATTTGTTAAATGAAGATCTTAGCAGCTGAAGGTTGGAGCAAACACTGACTATTAGTTTAAGCACCCACTGCGTACTCTGAAACTTGGCTGATTCAGCTCTTGCTCCTAAGTCATGCATCTCAATGTCTGCAGAATATTCCTTTAAGTAGAGACAAAATAAGCAAACTAGCACAATATGCTCCTGACTTGAGTGGGAGTATTCCACGATGCTTTTGGTGTGGGCTGTTGAACTTTTAGCGCAATAACGTCAGTATGGTATTTATAGGCAGTGTTTGAAAAGGCCATCATTAGGAGTGCACATCACCCTGGGAAAATGTCAGCCATGTCTGTGCAGATCCCAGCTTGAAGAGTCCAGTCCAATTTTACAAAGGACACGGTACTACTTAGAAATGATTATTCATTTGATTCAGTTCAGGTAAAATCAGTCATGTATTTCATAGGACTTAAAAACAAGCACAACGTGATCCAGTTTCTAAGTTTGTATTTAACTATCTTTTGAGGCAGTGCTTTTGCTCGGGATAGTTTGTATGTTAAATTTGCACCTGGGCTAATTCTTCTCAGGAATCTTAAAAACATGTGTTCTATTAAACCCTTCCCTGGTAATAATTATAAATATAAGTTGACTTCAGATGTTTATATTTAGCATAAGACCTGCACTCACTACAAATATTGAAACTTGAGAAAAGCATTTACAGGGGTATTAATGTTACCAGTTTACATTAACTTTAGATATTTGTCCAACAATATGTTTCTTCTTAGATACTGGAGCTTAGCAAGCTTAGCATTTTTTAAATACGATAACATTATTCTTGTATAAGTTAAGAAACTTTGGGATTTTAATGCCCTTTCAATCTTCCATTTCTTCTTGACATTGAACTAAAAACTTTTATAGCACTTGACATTCTTTGAATGTATAACATGCAGCTGAAATTTACACAAGGCATTCATTACTCGGACCTAATAATATAGAAAAGGTTATAGTGAATCTTTAGGGGAATTCATAATAAATATATGTATCTATTAAGGAAAAGGGAACAGAAAATAGTGTAGAGTTAATTAAAAGTAACACAAACATAAAATGTTTCCTATTTTAGAAAGTATTCTCTTTTAATTACAAGACAACACAAAAAGTTTCATTTATGTTGTGCTTAGATTTATGATAAATAAACCCCAGATGTGAAATGAATTGTGGAAAACAGTATGTTCATTGAACAGAAGCCAAAACTATCATTTAATTATCAATCCAATCAAAATGAGAATGTGAACTTCAGCCCAACCTCGTTTAGACTGAATACACTTGGTCCTTCAAGATAATTGAAGTATGTGTGTGCAGATGGGTGAAAATTTGTATCCTTATGCATGATGCATGGTGTCTGGGAGATGATTAACAGTAGCTTGGGTTCTAATTTCACTTATTTTTGATTTAGCGAAGAAATTAAGGCAGTGTGGAGGGTGGGAACATGGAGTGGTTTTGGTAGGTGATTTTAACCCACTTTCCCCCTGTAGAAACTGGTCAAATTCGAAGATAAAAACGTGTGTTCTGTTTACTGCTTCATTCTTGCCCCTTGGCAAGGTTGACCCTGGTTTTTGGCCAGGAGCCAAAGTTCCCATTTGATTCAGTAAGGATCCCTGTTAACATATATTGGGGTCATATGACATATGGCTGAGGATTTGGTCGTGCACAATATGGTTGCCACATTTGCTTACGTAATTTCATTTTACGGGAAAGGGAGAAGGGTTGTTAGGGCAACACATAAAACTAAATCTTTGTTTGTTCCCCAAATCTTTATTGAACTTATAAATCAAACGACACCATCAGCTCAAATTAAAATGTTTACTCCCCTGGTAACAAAAAAAGATGGATTTAAGGAAAAGGAATTAAGTCGATCACAAACTTTTATGTGGTCGCGGTTTGAAAGGCAATGACCGAGAGACTGAGGGGAACTTTCAAACTTACTGATATTTTAAAACATGACAAAGAAAGTGGAACAAGAATGGACCTGCCATGTAAATAGACACAAAAAGCTGGAGTAACTCAGCGAGTCAGACAGCATCTATGGAGAGGAGGAACAGGTGACGTTTTGGGTTGAGACCCTTCTTCAGACTGTGAATCAGGGGAAAGGCGAAAGAGATATAGACAGTGATGTAGAGAGATATAGGACAAATGAATGAAAGATACGCAAAAAAAATAAAGATGATAAAGGAAACAGGCCATTGTTAGCTGTGGGCTTGGTAAAAGCGAGTTATACAGACAATGTAGAGAAGTGTTCAAGAGACATTTATTGTCACATGCACCAATTGGTGCAGTGAGATTTGAATTACCATATAGTCATACGAATAAAAAGAACACAACGCACGATAGAATTTAACATGAACATCCCCCACACAGCTGAATTAACGTTTCCCACTGTGAGGGAAGGCAATAAAGTTCAGTCATCTTCCTCTTGGTCACCCGTGGTCATGGCCTTTGAGCCCTCCGCAGTCGTCGTTACAGGCGGCCCGATGTTCAGGCCCTCTGGCCGGAATGATCAGAGCTCCGGCGTCGGAACGGAAAACACTCTCAGCGGCTTGGAGTTTCCGAATCGGCCATTTCCTACCAGAGACCGCGGCTCCTGAAGTCCACAGGCCGAGCTGGGCGGAGATTCAGCGCCGGTGACCCCCGGCAAGAGGATCCCAGGACTCCACGATGTTAAAGTCAGCGCCGCCCGTGCTGGAAGCTCCGCAAACCACAGCTCCACGGTGTTAAACAGCAGTCCCAATGCTCCGGAGCTCCGGCAATCCCCGGTAAGGCATCGCCCGCTCCGCGATGGAATCCAGTGCTGCGCCGCTGCTGAAGCTGTGGCCGGTCTCCGGCAGGAAAGGCCGCGCCAATCCGGAAGGTCCGTGGGGGCAACAATGCGACTCAGAAAAAAGACGCATCCTCGATCAGGAAGTGACTGAGAAAACGGTTTTCCCCCTTCCCCTCCACCCCACACTCAAAAAAGACTAAACGACCTCCAAAAACATGCTTTTGACACAACTAAAAATAACAAAAAGTGTGAAATGACAGACAACTGCTGGCGAGACTGCCACGCGCAGTGCCACCCGAAACTCACCGACGGCAGTGAAAGCTTTACAATGACTAGGGTGGGGTAGTGGCGGAGAGAGAGGGGACGCAAGGGTTACTTGAAGTTAGAGAAATCAATATTCATACCATTGGGTTGCAGGCTGCCTATTCTGACATGTGAGTATTCAGTATAAAATAAAACCAGAACATGCTTGAAACTTTCAGCAGCTCAGGCAGCATCTGTGGGAAATTAAAACAGAATGAATGTTTCCGGATCAAACCCCTTCATTAGAACTTCATCAAATTTTCAGCATCTGCACCTTTTTGTTTTTTGTATTCAATATGGGTTAGTGGAGACTTTTTTATGAATGTTCCTTCTGCCAAAACGTAAACATGTGCCACAAGACTTTAGTCATTAGGCATCAAACAGCTGGGCATCAAACTTTACCTTTAGTTCCACTATTCTGGCAAATGTTTATTCTTTTACTACCAAACCTGATCTACCTCTTCCCTTTTTAACCTTTCCTTTTTCTGTAAGCTAGCATCTGCAGTTCCTTATTTCTACCTCGCAATTTATTTTCCATTATTGCAACTGAACCGTTGAAGGTTTTCAACCAAGCATTATTTCTCCATTGCTACCGCCCCAACTACCTGTTTGCATCACTGTGTTTCCTGAAACGCATGTGGGGTGTTCTGTCCACCTAAAGACGTAATGGACATGCTCTTCACCACGGCAATTCCAAGAGATACACAGGCAGCAGCACAGCCACAATAGTTAACCTTTTGCAATCTCACTAAATAATCTAGAAGGGACAATGGGGCTCAGTTGACTAAGATTCAGCTGCCTTAAGAAATCTGTCTCCAACTTAACTTTGTTTCATGACAGGATACAAGGCATGATCCTCACCATTAGGTCGACAAAATAGCCAATCTCAGTGAAGAGTGGTGCCAAACAAGTCTACATCATTGTTGCAACTTTTGTTCACACATCATCACTCCCAAGATGGGCATACTATTCCCAGCTCGGGTATGTGTAGGGTCCCCAGACGTGGCATCGAAGGACGAGAAGCCAAAACGAAGAAGTGGAAGCCAAATAACCGAACGGAAACAAAGCCAAAAAGCCAACTAACCAAAAAGGCCGCAACGCCTAGAAGCCAACTCACAGAACGGACGCTATGCCGAAAAGCCAAATAACGGACATGACGTCACCGGGAGGCAGGACTTCTCAGCGATTGGTTCAGACCCCCGCGTCCATCACATCACTGGCCGGGGGAGACGGGTGGTTGGGGTCATTTGGCCACACAAGACCGCGCGGGGCTGGAGGGTGACTGGGCACTCTGAACCCGAGCACCAGGGTGTAAGCGGCTGAATGCGTACATCCTTCGGGACAGCCCCCATTCTTCCCCCCCAGGGTCAGCGCTGTCCAGTCACGGCCGCCCTCCGCCTCGTCTCCCCCATGTGGCCACACTGTGACGGACTGTGGGTCGGCAGCGCACACACACACACAGGGCTTGGTGGAACAGAGTTGTGGGACAGGCTGATCCCTCCGCCCACCCAGAGTGAAAGATAACCGATCGACGCAGTATCAATTATCAGCCCACATCGCACAGAATGGAACAGAATGAAATGGATATTGCAAATTATTCAACTGCAACTTTCCCCCTTCCCCGACACAAAGGCAGCAATAATAATATATTTGCCTTCAGACTCAGTCTTCAGGTCTGAAACGTCATATTCCTTTCTCCAGAGATGCTGTCTGTTCCGCTGAGTTACTCCAGCTTTTTGTGTCCATCTTCAGTTAAAACCAGCATCTGGAGGGGTAAAAGATTAAACGGGTGGCAAATATGGTATTGCTGCCTTAGTGATAGAATTGATCCAAGTGTGCTCTTAATGAAATCTCACATCTTAGCGAGGGAGGGATGGAATGGATGTAACCACCGGCTAAAACAAAGACATAGTTAGGACGGGGAAATAATCCCATCACTTAATTTACCAGGTTCCTGAATGTAAGAACTATTTATGCATGTAACAATTATGTTTTTAAATCAGTAACTCGTTTTTCAGTTTTAATGCCAACCCCATCTTGTGGGAAGGGCTTGCTGCAGCTGATTTCATAGTGCCTTCATTGTTGGTGGTACTGATCTTTCACATGGACCGCTGTTAGTGATGTGATGGATGCAGGGATCTGGACCAATCACTGACAAGTCCCGCCCCCTGGTGACGTCGTGTCCGTTATTTGACTTTTCAGCAGAGCGGCCATTCGGTGAGTTGGCTTGTAGGACCAGCCTTTCGGTGAGTTGGCGTTTTGGCATCCCACCCTTTAGATTAGTTGGCATTAGTTGGCATTTCGGCTTTGTACGCTTTTGGTTATTTGGCGTTTCGGCTTTGTTTCCGTTCGGTTATTTGGCTTCCACTTCTTTGATTCAGCTTCACGTCCTTCGATGCCATGTCCACTCACGAAGTGGGACAGGCCCTTAAGGGATGTGTGTGTGAATGTGTGCGGGGATCGCAGGTCAGTGCAGACTCAGTGGGTCGAAGGTGCCAGTTATCGCGCTGTATCTCTAAACTAAACTAAATTAAATCAATATGTAGACAACCTGACTAGAGAAGGTGCTAAACTTGATGTCCTCTTGGGAAATAAGGCAGGGCAGCCGGCTAAGTGTTAGTGGGGAACTCTTTTAGGCTTAATTCTATTCACCTTTCATAGTTATGTAAAATGACAGGACAGATCCACAATTTCAAATCCTAAATTGGGACAAGGCCAATTTTCATTGTGTTGTACAGGAATTTTTAGAAATTGATTGGGAGATGCTGTTTGCAGAAAAAGAGACAGCTGGTAATGAGATATTTAAGAAAAAAAAAAAATTTAGGCAAACATGTCGGAGAATTATTTGTTGTATGTGACGGCTGGTAGGGTGGAAGGTGAGGACAAGGGAGATTCAACAATAGTGTTACAAGTGGGTTTTTTTTTAATGTAGGTGAAAATATCGGAGGATTTAAAAAAAAGTTTTAGGTGAAAATGAAGGAGGATTAAACATTTTTTTTTAAATGACAGTAAATCCATAGATGTTGCCTCACCCACCGAGTTTCTCCAGCATTTTTGTCTATCGCTGGTAATGAGATAGTGAGAGTTCAGGGCCAGCATGTTCATGCTAGAGAGAAGGGTAAGGCTGGCAGAAGCAGGGAACCTTGATGACAAGAGATATTGAGGTTCTGGGTAGGAAAACGGGGGCAACCTGAATCAAGCAAGTCCCTTGAGGAGTAGAGGGGGCAAAGGAATACACTTGAGGGAAATCAGGAATTCAAAAAGAGGTCATGAGATACTTTGGTAGATAAAGTAAAGGAGAATCGAAAGAGATTCTACAGTTATATTAAATGCAAAGGAGTAACTAGGCAGAGAATAGGGCTCCTTAAAGATCAAAGAGGCCGTCAATGTGTGAAGGCACAGGAGATAGGCGAGGTATTAACTAAATATTTCTCATCTGTATTCGTTGTGGAGGAAGACGTGGATGCTTCTATCATGGGCAGGAAAGTTAATAGAGGGGCATTAAAGGGAATCCTCATTATCGAAGAGGGGGCACAGGATAAATTCCCAAGACCTGATTCCGAACGATTACACGGGATCTACGGTGAGTGGTTGATTGGATACAAAATTGGCATTGTGATGGTAAAGGATTGTTTTCAGACAGGAGGCCTGCACCAAGTCACGTACCACAGAGATGGATGCTTCTTTCACTATTGTTCATTATTTGGTTAGTTTAGTTCAGTTTAGTTTAGTTTAGGCAGACAGAGTGGGACGGGCCCTTTGGCCAACTGGGTAAACACCGACCAGCGATCCCCGCACATTAACACCACCCAACACACAAGGGACTATTTTTTTGTACTTATACCAAGCCAATTAGCCTACAAACCTGTACGTGTTTAGAGTGTGGGAGGAAATGAAAGATCTCGGAGAAAACCCACACGGTCACGGGGAGAACGTACAAACTCCAGCCAGGCAGCACCCATAGTCTGGATCAAACCCGGGTCTCTGCTGCTGCAAGAGCTGTAAGGCAGCAACTCTACTCACTGTGCCACCGTGCCGCCCCTAATGTTCATATTCATATTTGTATGTGAGTGTAGGTGACACAGGCAGTTAACTTTGTGGACGACACTAAAAGTGGTGGTATAGTCAACAGTGCAGAAGGTTATCTACAATTGGATCAACTGGGCCACTGAGCCAAGGAATGGCAGATGCAGTTTAAATTATATAAATGCCCGGTGTTGCATTTTGGTAAGAAAAAACAGGGCAGTGCTTACACGTAAATAGTGGAGCCCTGGGGTGTGTTTGTAGAACGGAAGAATCTCAAGGTGCAGATACATACTTCCAAGAAACTGGTGATACAGATGGACAGTGTGGTGATTGAAGGCTTGTGTGTATTGAGTACAGCAGTTGAAATTTCATGTTACAGCTGTACAAGACATTGGCAAGGCCACACATGGAGTACTCTGGGGAGTTCTGGTTGCCGTGCGATAGAAAGGTCATTAAACTGGAATGGGTGCAAAAAAAGATTTATGAGGCTATTACTGTGTGAGAAGGGTGTGAGATATAAGGAGAGGCTGAATAGGCTGGTTTGTTTTTCCCTAGACCAGGAGAGGTTGAGACCTTATAGAGAGATGTAAAATCATGAGGAGAATAGTTGAGTATGGGCATAGCTGAATGGGCATAGTCCTCCCCTGGGTAAGGGAGTCTAAAATTAGAGGGCATATGTTTAAGGTAAGGAGGAAAAAATTTAAAAGGGACCTGAGGGCCACATTTCTACACAGAGGATGGTGCGTACATGAAACAATCTGCCAGAGGAAGTGGTCAAGGCGGGTACAATTGCAACATTTAAAAGGCACTTGGACAAATACATGGATAGGGCAGATTTGGAGGGATATGGCTTGGGTGCAGGCACTTGGGCCTTGTTCGGTTAGGCAACTTGGTCAGCACGGATGAGTTGGGCCAAAGGGCCTGTTCCCATCCTATAGAGCTTTATGAGCACTTTCCTCCCTCATCCAAAGACTTGGGGTTCGTAGCTATTCTAAATTGCCCTTGGTGTGCAAGGGAGTGGTGGAACTCGGGGGAGGTGTTGAAGGGAATGTTGGAGAAGAAATGGGATTAGAGTTAATGAGCACTGGATGGTTGGCATTGATTCAGTGGATTGAATGGTTTGTTTCTGTGCTGTATATTTCCTAATGTTACAAACACATGGTCCTCTGTATAGTTCTGACCATAGGTGAAGGCGAAGAATATAGCAAGATAGGTAAAAGCATTCAACACTGATTGGCAACTTGGAAAAACAGCGTGGCAATAAAAACAGGAGGACGTAAACTGCTGAAAACACTAATCCTAAACAGGCCTAGCTATCACAAGTAGGTTAGATTGGATAGTGGTGCCAAGATCTTCTTGGATTGCAACTGGGAGAATAATATATTTTATGGGGTTTTGCTGGGATCGAGGATTTCTAAGGTATTAGCCATTATCTCCATTAGTAAATATTTACATGTAAGAGTCAGATGATGCTGTGAATTTAATTACTGAATAATGTAATTGAGACAAATGGCTTGGGAAGACGAGGCTTGCAATCTAGACTGTACAGGAGCTGGAATTCACAATTTGTGCCCTAATATGACTGATATATTTGTAACTTGGGTGCTATATCAATCCGCATGCTTGTGCTACGTCTGAATGATAAAGATTCCTCTCAAAGGGTCATCTTTATTATCTGAAATCAATCAAACAGTAAAATATCAAGAACATTTCTTTTTTGTAATTTAAGAATAAATTCACTGCGATATCACATTAGAAATTATATGGAGAGGTCAGAATCTAGTATCTAGAATTCTAAGTACTTAAAGCACACATGGACCCAATGCAAGTGGTGGACCTTCACATAAAGATACTCAATGGATTATGATCTGGTTTTGTGAGACTTTTAAATTTCTCAGAAACAGCATGATATTGAGTAGTAGTTTGTGCACACACTTCTGTAGCTGGTTTTGCAATGAGATTTTCATACAATGCATTGCTAGCTGTAATTTAACCATCAGAAACCTTTTCCAGGATGGAAATGCCAAAAACGAGGGGGAATAATGTCAAGGTGAAAGTTTAAAGGAGTTGTGAGGGGATTTTTTTTTTTAATACAGAGGCTGGTGGGTGCCTGGAATGCGCTGCATCGGGTTAGTGGTACAGGCAGATGCAATAGTGACATTTAGGGTGCTTTTAGATAGGAACGTGGATATGGAGGTAATGGAGAGGTATGGACCATGTGCAGGCAGAGAAGATTAGTTTAGCTTGGCATCGTGCTCAGCAGACATTTAGGGCCAAAGGGAATGAGCGGATGAGACTGGTCCTTGATTATGCTGGTGGCCTTGCAGAAGCAGAGTGAAGTGTAGATGGAGTCAATTGAAGGAAGGTTGGTTTGCGTGGTGGCCTGGGCTACGTCCACAACTCTGCAATTACTTGCAGTTTTGGATGGAACTGTTCACGTGCTGAACCATGCTGTGATGTTTTCTGCGGCACAACTGTAGAAGTGGATTTGTACAAGGCTGCACATTCATGGGTGTACAAGGAGTATAGAAGGGGGCTGAGAACACATCCCTGTGGAGCACCAGTGTTGAGCGTGATTTGTCCCCTACCCTCACTGCTTGGGGTCTGCAGAGGGGAGTGCTGATTCCAAGTTCCACGCGTTTGGAGATGAACTTGGTCGGGATAATGGTATTGAAATGCTGAAGCACGTTGGCCGCTGTGGTAGGTGCAGTAGGTGGGGACATTGGGTGCGTATGTAGGTGGGCCATCTGGCCTGGCTGGCTCCCAATGGCCAGTGGAAGATCCAGGAGCACGGGTCTTTGGCCTGGTCAGGACTCGCTGCGGGGTTCTGCAGTTGGGTGCTCTGGGAGACTGGGCCCTCTGTCTGTGAGGCCTTGAGTTCGGGTGCTGCCTATGGGTCGGGGCCCGTTCCTGGTCGGGCACAAAGTTGCTGTCGTGAGGTCGACACCTCCAGGGGGAGTCGGTTGAGTCGGCCGGAGGCTCCGGGAGGTCGGTAGGCCTCGGGTCACATCGGTCTGGGAAACATCCTCCCCACATCCACTCTATCCAAGCCTTTCACTCTTCAGTAAGTTCTAATGAGGTCCATCCTCATCTTTCTAAACTCCAGCGAGTACAGGCATTGGTATTGTCAGAAATGCAGTTGTTGAAATGAAGATTTAAAACATCTTATAGGGTGTATAAAATCATGAGAGGAATAGATTGGGTAGATGCACAGAGTCTCTTGCCCAGACTAGGTGAATTGAGGTCCAGAGGACATAGGTTTAAGGTGAAGGGGAAAAGATTTAATAAGAATCAGAGGGGTAATAGGGCTAATAGGAATCTAAGGGGTAACCTTTTCACACAAAGGGTGGTGGGTGTAGGGAACAAGCTGCAAGAGTACGTAGTTAAGGCTTGGACTATCTATTAATAGACTGTTAGATAGGTACATGGATAGGACAGGTTTGGAGGGATATGGACCAAACGCAGGTAGGTGGGACTAGTGCAGCTGGTGTGGGCAAGTTGGGCCAGATGTCCTGTTTCCACACTGTATCGCTCTATGACTCTATGACTCTGAGAGTGGAGCAATTGTGATGGATGGTAGCAGATCCTCTCCTATACCCGTAAAGCATCACCTACCTATGGTGCCATCTTGCTCATTAATAATAATACAATCAAGTAGAGCTAACATGAGAGAAGGAATTATGCTTGTCATGTACATTAGAGTGGATAGAGGAGATTCATTATTTGCAGTATATTTGGATTTCCAAATGGCCGAAGACAAGATGGCACAGAAAAGATTTCTACTGTATAATAATTGATAGAATTGTAAATAATACATTGACATGGCCAGAGGTTTGGCTATCTAAAAGAGCAGATGATCGAGATAAATGGGTGGGAAGGAACTGCAGATGCTGGTTTAAACTAAAGGCTGGAGTAACTCAGCAGAACAGGCAGCATCTCTGAAGAGAAAATAATGGGTGATGTTTCGGGTCGAGATCCTTCTTCGGAGATAAATGAGTCATTCTCATGTTGGGTAAGTATAACCAGTTAGTTGTCACAGGGATTGGCACTATTTATAATTTATAATACAGACACGGGAGATGGAATTTCACGAAATTGTTGCCAAATTTGTTGATGATAAATGGGAAAGCAAGTTGTGAGGAGGACACCAAGAGGAAATAAGAAAATTAAGTGAGTGGGAAACAAATTGGCAGGTTATCTGTTTTGATAAAAACGGAATGTCAGAATGTTGCTTAACTGGAGAGAGGTTAAGAGATGACAAGAGGAATGTTGGTGTCCTTATGCATGGAACCTTAAGCATGCAGGTGCAACAAATTGTAAGGAATGCAAATGGGATGTGGGCGTTATTACAAGAAGTTTGGAGTGTAAAATTGGTGAAGTCTGCTGCAACTATGTAAGATGTTAGTGAGATCACACATGGAAAGCTGCAGACAGAAAGGATATACCTACGTGCAGAGAAGATTAACAAAGTTGATTATGGAGGTGAAAGGATGTTTAATTTAGTTTAGAGGTACAGCATGAAAACAGGCCCTTTGGCCCATCTAATCCACGCCAACCATTGATCTGCCGTTCCAACTAGTTCTATGTTATCCCAGTTTTTATCCACTCCCTACACTCTTGGGGCAATTTGCAGTGATGAATTAACCTACAAACCCACATGCCTTTTTCTACTGAGCTGGATTTCACCTTATTTTTAGTTATGCAAAGCGTACCTTGACAATGAAAACAACATTGTGGGTCCTATCTCACTGCAGTGGAACTAACATTCATTTCCTGGGCTAAGCGATTTCTCTGGGAACCAGCATATAGCTTTGGCAGAAGACTCTTTATGAAAAGTTATACAACTACTCGAAGAATGACATAAAGCTTTTGCGTATCAAGTGACAATTTTTTAACATTGTTTTAAAGTGACCTAGAAACAGTGAGGGTGAAATATTTTTGTGTGCTCGCGATGAAAAAAGACACATCATCTGTGTGGATTATGCTGTACTATCCTCGCAGTGATATTATCTGCATCGATGGTTATTTCTCCCGGTGATAATATCTGCATTGATAGTTATCTAGCCAAGATAAAGGTGGATTTTCAAAGCAATGCCACTCACTTGGGCAGCCTGTGCTTAGCTTGGTGTCAGAGGTGCTGGTTAAAGGTTGTCTCCAAACACTGGCAACATTTAAAGTTCCCTTGAGCTCAGGCCGGCTGTTTTATTGTCATGCATAAACATCAGACATTTTGCCCGGAGAACCAGTTTCTGAGGTTTGATTAGTGAAACGTAGGTCATTTCAATGGTGAGATACCCAGATCGACCTTTCTGTCCTGGGCCTCCTCCATTGTCAGAGTGAGGCCCAGCGCAAATTGGAGGAACAGCACCTCATATTACGCTTGGGCAGTTTACACCCCAACGGTATGTACATTGACTTCTCTAACTTCACATAACCCTTGCTTTCCTTCTCCCTCCATCCCACCCCTCTCCCAGTTCTCCAACCATTCTGTTTGCTTTGTTGTTACCTTCTCCCAGCTAACCATGATCTATTCTACATTTTCCCTGATCTCCATTCCCTTTGTCCTGTTTTCACACCTTACACTTCCTTATCTATGTATCTCCCTCTCCCCTGACCTCAGTCTGAAGAAGGGTCTCGACCCGAAACGTCACCCATTCCTTCTCTCCAGAGATGCTGCCTGTCCCGCTGAGTTAGCCCAGCATTTTGTGTCTATCTTCGGTTTAAACCAGCATCTGCAGTTCCTTCCTACTCATCTCAATGGTGCATTATTTCATTAAGCACTCACTATGTGGTATGAAGCAGCTTGCATAGTTAACAGGTTTAGTTGATTAAGTTTAGAATTCATTGCAGGTGGGATTCATCCTACGGGAGGGCACCGCAAAGCTAATTTAGTTGTAGTCTAATTGCTCGAGAAGAGGAAATTAAATGGCAATGCTGAATGTAGAAACATGGAGCAGTAGTTGCTGGTTTACACAGAAGGAAACCAAGTGCTGGAGTAACTCAGTGGGTCGGGCAACATTTCTGGAGGAGATGCTTAGGTGACGTTTCAGATCTGGACCCTTCTTCAGTCAGATTGTGGCATCCGGGGGGGGGGGGGGTGGGGGGAGAGTGGGTGGAGAAAGCTAGGAGAGACGAGAGGCAGCACAAAGCCTGGCAGGTAACAGATGGCTAGGAAGCAACTACAGATGCTGGTTACACCAAAGATGGACACAAAATGCTGGAGTAACTCAGGCAGCATCTGTGGAGGAAAGGAATAGGTGACGTTTTGGGTCGAGACATTTCTTCAGGCTGGTAGGCTGATTAGTAATAGATGGGCTCTAGCAAAGGGGGTTATTGATAAACACAATGACCAACAAAGATGGCTTCAACCATCTGGCCACCCCCCCCCCCCCCCCCCCCCCCCCCCCCCCCCCCCACCTCACCTCACCTCACCTGTGTTTGTTATGTGCCACGTTTTGTCCCACTTCTCCTCTCTCCCAGCTTACTTACCCTCTCCCCCGTGTCCTGGCAATGCTGTATGACTGAGTTACAATACTTGAAGTAGCAGCTTTGGTTGAATCCTTGAATGTTTGTGCAGGGTTCAAGTGAAACTATTCCGTTATTACAGAAATATCCGTAATTTTGGAAAATAGTGAGGGTGACCTAAATATATGCATTGAACTTCCAGGTGTTTCTGGGCCTGATAGTTGAAGGAGCTTAATTAATTTCAGGAAAGGCATCATCATTAATGTAATGTTTTAGTAGCTGCATTATTCAGCTGCACATGCTAATTCACTTCCCTTGTTTTGTTGTTTTCACTGAACTCCAACAAGCTGCTTCTCCAGTGATGCCAGCCTTCAGTAATTAGTCACAAATATTCCTTAAATCAATAGAGATAGACATTCAAAATACTCAAAAGATATTGAAGTGTATTAGCATGAGAGTGGTGGGGAAACTGCTCTGCTAGGTTGAGTTAGTCAATCAACATCTCTTTGACATCCTGTTTGATTCATCCTATTGAGATTGAAAGCAAAGATACATTTTCTCATTATTATGAACACAATGACATTCTTTGAGACCGTGTATATTCATACTAGTCTGGAAATGCCTGAATCCATTTAATCCCAGGAGACTGAGTCAGATTAGTATTGAATGGGGATTGCTAGAAATACCAAATGCAGCAGGGTTTACCTGGAGTAGGTAACTCTGTCCAAGAACAATTTATGATGCAAAACACACTGCAGTGTATCAAACGTGGTCGAAGGTCACAGTGGCCTCAGGAGTGACTTTGATGTAGAATTTGAGAATTTATAACAAATCTGTATGATATTTGATCTTGGGTTCCTATATTAATGTGTTTTTAGTTTATGACGGTACACTTAAGGGACTGTCCCACTGCGGCGACCTAATCTGCGAGTTTAGAAGAGTTTGCCCTCGACTCCAACTCGTAGCATGGTCGACACGTGGTCCTAGGAGGTCCTAAGAGGTCACTGGAACTCTCCTGCTCGAGAGACGTTCCCGAATACTTGTGGCCTCAGCGAGGTCACGGAAAATGTTTCAACATGTTGAAAATTTTTCTGCGAGTAAAGTTTGGTCGGCATGGTTCTTTTTAACTCATGGTGCAGTGGAGTGGGGTTGCTATTTAGGTACAGGCAGTCGAGGGCAGCTGTAGGCAATCTCCTTCGCTGATCGGGCATTTTGATTGGCTCATTGGAGTTTTCAGGACCCAGGAAAACCAACCGGTAGGTTAAATGCCCGCTAAACTTTATTATACTTCTTAAAATTGTCTCCACTCCTTCGTCCCCCCCCCCCCCCTCCTCTTCCCTTCCTCCCCCTTCCCCCCTCCCCCTTCTTCCCCCCTCCCCCTTCCCCCCTCCCCCTTCCCCCCCCCCCTCCCCCCTCCCCCCTCCTCTCCCCCCTCCCCCTCCCCTTCCCCCTTCCCCCCTCCCTCTTCCCTCCCTCTTCCCCCCCTTCCCCCCTCTCCCCCCCTTCCCCCTTCCCCTTCCCCCTCCCCCTCCTCTCCCTCCGCGCTCTCTAAAAGACTTACCATTGCTGTGCAGTCGTTTAACCTTCCTCTTCATCGTGGGTGTGAATTTCAGACAGCGCTCCCCCGCTTTTACTGGCCCCCGCCTTTGCGATGTGTTTGTGTGCAGTCGATCGATCCAGCTCACGGTTTCAACGCGGACGGTCGATCCAGCTCGAGGCTTTCCAGGCGTGTGCCCGCGAGTTTGAAGGTCGAAGACACTCTTCTGGACTTGTGGATTAAATCGCTGCAGTGGGCCACCCCCTTTAGATTATTCCAACATATAATCAGCTGATAGCAGCTCCAGAGGTAACGGACATCCAGCCACAGCACTATTTGGGATCCTCACCTGTGCATTACAGAGCTAGAGGTCATATGCAGATCTCAGGGACCAGATACACCTTGTATCTGGCCCTTCAGCTTTTACACCAGCCAAACACTGTTGTCACTAACATGACTCCATTCATTTGAATGCACTCACCTCCTTGAATGAAAAGGTAGACAAAAATGCTGGAGAAACTCTGCGGGTGAGGCAGCATCTATGGAGAGAAAGAATAGGTGACGTTTCGGGTCGGGACCCTTCTTCAGACTGATGTCGGGGGGGGGGGGGGGAAAAAGATGCGGGAAAAAGAAAGGAAGAGGTGGAGACAGGCTTGTGGGAGAGCTGGGAAGGGGAGGGAAAGGAGGGAGAAAGCAAGGACTACCTGAAATTGGGGAAATCAATGTTCATACCGCTGGGGTGTACACTACCCAAGCAAAATATAAGGTGCTGTTCCTCCAATTTGCACTGGGCCTCTCTCTAGCCATGTAGGAGGCCCAGAACAGAAAGGTCGGACTCGGAATGGGAGGAGGAGGTGCAGTGCTGAACCACCGGGAGATCAGGTTGGTTATTGCGAACTGAGCGGAGATGTTGAGCGAAACGATTGCTAAGCCTAAATGAAAAGGTAAGTTTAGCCAATTACTTTGACTATTCTTGTTTATTTCAGTGCATTTTTGTTTAATTAATTTGCAGCTTAATGCATTTTATGTGTTAGCGCGTTACTTTTTAATTAGCTATTGAAAACAATTCATTTCAACTTAAGTCAGTCATCAGATGTATTTAAAATAATTGAAACAGGCCTTCAAGAGAACAAGTTGTGAAGGGTCCCAAGGGTGGTTGTGATAGTGGTGCCTCCCTTGGGACCTAGTCCACTTCATTCATGAAATAGTTGTGGAACCAAGGTCTGGGGTCAAGCACAGGGGGTGAGCAGGTCAGATCAAGCACAATCTGACCCACAAACTGGAGAAGAAATCTCTTGCCCAGAGTAGGGGAATCGAGCACCAGAGGACTTGGGTTCATGGTGACAGGGAAAAGATTTAATAGGAGTCTGATGGGTAACCTATTGTATGGGTAGTATGGGTGTATGGAACAAGCTGCCAGAGGAGGTAGTAGAGGCTGGGACTATCCCAACGTTTAAGACACAGTTAGGCAGATACATGGATAGGACAGGTTTGGGGGGATATGGACCAACGCAGGCAGGTGAGACTTGTGTAACTGGGACAAGTTGGTTGGTGTGGGCAAGTTAGGCCGAAGGGCCTGTTTCCACACTGTATCACTCTATGACTCTATGATTATGTATTTACTGCTTGTGTCAACTTTGAAAGGAAGGCACCAAGAATGATTTTCCATTTTGCAGGTGAGCTGAACAAATGCAGTCCAAAAACTCGCCATCTTTTTTTAAGGAGTGATGATGTCGTTTATTACCCACAATGTTTCATGCAACTAAATCATTTCTTCACACAGAACTCATTAACACTTAATGTAACAGGTCAAACACCTTGCACAGCTATTTCAGGTACTTTTTCAAAAGTGAAATAATTCAAAACAGAACAATAAACCATACAAAATTAATGCTAATGATATTTCATTAGGCAATCAAATGAAAACATGGATGAATGATATGGTCAGTACTCCATATACAGCATAAACCATTAGATAGTAAGTGTGGGTGTTTATAAAAATGATTGCTGCAATATTAAAACAGTGTGACTGTTGTTCATTGACTAGCCTCTATGTTGGTTAAAAGTGTTTTTTCTACAGGCAGAGCCTGTCAAAAGAAGTGGTCACAAATCTTGGTGTCCGTTTGCAAGTGAAAATCTGGGTAAATAAGTTGTGCAATACTATCCTGTAGCTACTGGGTACTGCAACTGGGATACCATTGTCTTGGACTAGGAGAGAATAACAAATATGTCCTCTGGCAGAAGGGACAAGATGCCAACTTTACAGCTTTTTCTGGTTTAAAAACATAGAAACATAGAAATTAGGTGCAGGAGTAGGCCATTCGGCCCTTCGAGCCTGCACCGCCATTCAATATGATCATGGCTGATCATCCAACTCAGTATCCCGTACCTGCCTTCTCTCCATACCCTCTGATCCCCTTGGCCACAAGGGCCACATCTAACTCCCTCTTAAATATAGCCCATGAACTGGCCTCAACTACCCTCTGTGGCAGAGAGTTCCAGAGATTCACCACTCTCTGTGTGAAAAAAGTTCTCCTCATCTCGGTTTTAAAGGATTTCCCCCTTATCCTTAAGCTGTGACCCCTTGTCCTGGACTTCCCCAACATCGGGAACAATCTTCCTGCATCTAGCCTGTCCAACCCCTTAAGAATTTTGTAAGTTTCTATAAGAAACTTAATTTAACTTAAATATAAAGTCGATCATTAGCGTACATTAGTTATTCCCGCAGATTTACTTAATACATTCTGATCATAATCATTTTCTTTCCTTTAATAGTAGAATCTGACACTGGGGGTTGTTTGGACTAACCAGCTGACACTGTGCTGTGGCACCATTACAGTGGTTTATTAGTGAGGGTGACTATTACTCTTATCCACTTGTTAATTACAAACTTTCAACTATGTGAAGGCCTATACTGCTCTACTATAAACAAATGTATTTCGATAGTCCAGCCTGTTATTTTAAATCTAATTTCATCTGCAACAATGATCCTTTTCCTCTTAAATATAAATTTAGTTTGGCAAAAGTGAATTGATCTTATCAGAATTGAACCGTGTTCAAACTTTAGCAGTAGTTCCGTTTTGAAGGATAGGCCTTGACAAACCACAACTACTGTATATGCAGCGACACATGTAATACAACTGGGCTTTACAATTTAGTTTTCACTGCCAAATCCTAAAGAGCGGACGATATAGGAAAGATAAAGCAAATGGTTTTATTCTGCTGTGCTTTGGTTGCCAAAATTATTCTATTCTGGTTAAGAAAGGATTTGGACAATCTAGGAGGATTATATTTATGTGGCACAGCCAGATCTGAAGCAGAAGGAACATATGAGTAAGCTGAATGCAAGCTCCTGTTTCAAACACCTGGTCTCCATTAATTTCACATCCCCATATCCATGCATCCTGTATCGGACTGGTATGTAAATTAAGCCACGGGCACTTTAATCTTTATATCATTAAACCGGTAAAAGGTCAACATGCAGTTACAACACATTTTTGCTCTGAATTCTTAACAGCAGACTGACTCGAGTGGAAATCAGGGCCTGCCAGTATTTAAAAAGAGAACAATTATAGTATTAAGAACCCACTTTTCCCCTGGCCCTTTTCCCAGTGCTAAATGAAACTGTACCTTTGTGCCTCATGTTGAAGTTATTTATTCTCCTAAGCTTAGCTGATCAAAGGGACTGCTAAAGCAAGAACAGATAGACGGAGCTAATAGGTACTGAAAAGGCATTAAAATCTCATTGTTGCCAAAACATATTCCCTATTCATTTGAAAAAAAAAATGAAGCATTCCTTACACATATTAACCTAATTATTTGGGGAAAAATGATCAGCTCTTGTGTGCGTAGCTAATGTATTTCTGTCAAGGTCTATTTCTCCTCAGTTTTTCTCAAAGTCTTTCTGATGTTCTTCATTTAGGAATAAATGAAAACAGAAGTTGTTGTGAAAACTATGAGAACTGCTATATGCTTCATGGTGTAAAAAAAAATTCTGCTGTCTGCCAAGTACAAAGGCCCCCAAAATTTAATTTCACTCCTCTGAGGCCTATAACTGGGTTTTGGATTATAACCACCAAATCTGCAGAGACCTTGCAGTAATATGCAAACTCCATAAAGTTCTGTCTAAAGGTCAGCATACATTAGAGGATAGAGTTCACAAGGGACCAGATCCAAAGCACTTCATGTGGAAAAAAAATAATGAATGTGAAGGCACACCGGCCATTGGCATTATTTTGATTTGGATGTGGATGACAGACATTTGGAACTACAACTTTCCTACATTGCTGCTCTGGTACTAAATGCATCTTTGTGTCAAAGAAACATAATCTAACGCATGTGCCATCTGCCTTCTGTGTTATTCACCTACTGCCGTACTAATTCTGTATGAAGCTAAATGATTCATATGTTTGAACCCCATTATTAATACTGATATAATATACATCCACCTTGAATAAAACATTTTACCCAAATATACAGAATAGTTTAGATTGGGATACAGTCTCTACAAACATTGTCCATGCTTATCTCTAGAAGTTACTTATTTATTAAATGGCACTAACCACTTGTTATCATCGGTTAATTCTATTACAAAGGTGCCGCTTATAACACATTAATAACACTGACTTAAAGCCCTTGTTAAAATCTATTTGGTTCTATTAGCTGTTTGCCTGGGATGCTGAGTGCCAAGGAGTGATGGCCATCCCTTTTACCTATTTGTAATGTCCTCAGAGTAGAAGAAAGCAGGCCAAATTCTCCCCCTTCCCAAGTTGTTAACAGCACAAACCTCTGATGGATACTTAAGGCTGCTTCAGTCAGCTGTTCACTAAATACAGATGATCTGCTGGCTTCTATTTAAGCAGATTATTATCTGATTTTTGAATCGATTTGTCAACATGCAGTATAATTCCCACCACTTTTTAGATGGGTTAAGGACCCTAGATCTTTGCATCTTCGATATTATAGGCACTAGGGAGTTTGAAATATTTAGTGTCCATTGCCAATTGTACACAGATTACAGTCAGTTTAGCATCTTCTTCATATGGTGGGGCTATACAACATATAGAAACCAGGAATATGTTATGAAACGTAACACTCCTAAGACGTACAGGTTTGTAGATTAATTGGCTTGGTATGAATGTAAAATTGTCCCTTGTGTGTGTCGTATAGTGTTCGTGTGCAGGGATCGCTGGTCGGTGCGGACTCGGTGGACCGAAGGGTCTATTTCTGCCCTGTATCTCTAAACTAAACTAAACCATATAGAAAGTGAAGAGCTGATGGAATTTTCTTAATCTAACCAAAGGGAAAAGAGTCTAGAAATTGCCAACAAAGTTTTTCAACATTAAGCACCACTATGGGCCACCTTAATGTTTCTTGTAGAAGTTGCACTGCGAATGAAAACCTCAATGCATAGAACAGCGTTGTCAGGTTTCACCGCAAAACACTGTGGTCTCGGCCCTGTATTCCCTTTGAAATGCTACAAATTCCCACAGTTGTCAGCACACAGCCTTCTATGTGTAATGTTTGCACTCACTGTTTAAAGGGGCAAAGCACAACATGACCAGAACTCATCCAGTTACACGTAGTGTTGAGACTGAATGGATAGAAGCTGTAAAGATGGAAATGGAGGGTGAGTGCACCAAATGGGTTATTGGAGTTATTATTGGAGGCTAGTGAAGTCAATACTGATAGCAGGAATGCATCATGTGCATGAAAATCATGGAGAGCTCAGGTGGAACCTTGAAAGGCGGGTTCTGCATTTTGAATCCCTGCACTTTAAGGAAGCCAATAAAGGCAAATGTACATTCTCATCCTAGGGCTGGAGGAAAAGTAGACATTCTTTTCTCTCTTCAGTAATATTTGGGTGACCTCCCTAATGCAGCCATGATCAGTAAACCTTGAAACGTGGCAGCGATTTGCAGTGGCAGTCAGGAATGACCCTGAAGTTAGGGAGTGGAGAGCTACTGTGACAATGACCACCCTGGGCACAGCCATGATAGTGTATGTGGGCCTGGATCTCATCAAGGGCAATCTCTGCCGTATGTGTGATGGCCTTCGAGCAGTAACGTTTCAGAGAGAGTGGGGTTAGAAAGATTTGGTTATTCTCTGACCAAATGGTACAAGTCATTGCAGATGAATTTTACGTGTGAAACGGAACATTTAAGTTAACAAAGTAAGCTGAATCTTCACTTCTCAATGATTTTAATTTCACTTCAGTGAGTGGGCAAGGCAGAATTTGTTTGGCTTGGTTTGGTTTGGTTTATTATGATTGTTGCGTACAGCAACATACAATGAAGACATGGAAAACCTTGTCATCCAAGCAGGTCTTGGTGTACATGAGTAAATCAGACAGTGCAAAAGAGAAAGGAATCGGGACACAGTGAAACAGATAACAGTGGCAGAGAGTGCAGATGAAAACAGGTGCATGGGTCAGAATGCTGTTGGCTGAAAGATCAGGAATTCATCCCAAGTAAATGAGAGATCTGTTCTTGAGCTTGATGATAGCTATGAAGAACTGCTCTTGAATCTAGTGCTACATGCTCTTAAGCTATTGTATCTTCTGCCCTTTTGGACTGGGGAGAAGTGAGAATAACCTGGGTGTAGGTGGTTTTCCAAGGTAGCATGAAGTATAGATGGCGTTTATGTGGGCAGGCTGGTTTGTGCAATGAACGGGGCTGTCGTCACAACTCTTAGCAATTTCTGACAATCTTGGTTAGAGCAGTTGCCATACCAAGCTGTGATGCATCCAGATAGGATGGTTCCTATGGTGTATCTGTTGAAATTGACAACACACTGGGACAATTTACAGAAGCCAATTAACCGACAAACCTGCACCTCTTGGGAATATGGGAGGAAACCAAAGCACCTGGAGAAACCCAACCAGTCACAGGGAGAACATGCAAACTCTATACAGACAGCACCCAATCAGGATCGAACCCAGGTCCCTGGCGCTGTAAGGCAGCAAACACTGCCGCTGTGCCACTGTGCTGCCCTTGTTACTTATTGAGACGAAACTAAATTAAAATGAAACAGCCCTTACCAGTTTACCTATAAGGCACGAGACAGAAGTGGGAAAGTGCTTTAAAAATAAACAAAGTGCTGGAGTAATCCAGCAGGTCAGACAGCATTTCTGGAGAACATACATATGTGATGTTTTGGGTAGGTAGCCTTCTTCAGACTGATTATGGTGGGGAGAGAAAGCTGGAAGAGAGGCAGGGCAGGACAAGGCCTGGCCAGTGATACAGGTGAGGGAAGGGTGGGGAGAGAAAGCTGGTTGCACCAAGAGAGATAAAAAGAAAAAAAGTTTGTGAGAATGAATGCCTGAAAACTTTATTGTCATTGATATACAGGTGAGGGAATTTCGGGACTCTCCAAAATTTAATAGGGAGAGGTGGTCCATAAAAATGCCTCAGATGAAAATATAAAAAAGTTTTCAAAAGTGACGATATTAAAAAGTTCTAGCCTGTGATTGTTCATAATGGCCTGGGGGATAGATTAACCTGGTTGTCCCGCTCTTCATCATGCGTCAGAGAAATGAACAGTCCAAATTGTGGGTGTGTGGGGGCTCTGATAATGCCCTTAGCTCTAATCAGACAGCGCTTGTACCCCATGTCCATGATGGAAGGAAGAGAAGTCCCAATGATTTTTTCCGCTGTCCTCACCACTCTCTGAAGGCACTTCCAGTCCGCTAAGGATAGATTATGTGAGCGTCAGAGAAATGAACATATATGGGGAATGTAAGGGGAGGGGGAAAGAGAGAAATGGGTACGAGTCCAGATGGGGCAGAGGGAAGGGAAGAAGAAAACTGCTATGCCTGAATGAATGCAGCCCCAACCATGCTGAAGAAGCTGGACATCCTGGAGAAAATCCCATGCTATTCAATAATTTAAACATTATCATCATCCTGATTATGAAATATTTTGCCATTCCATTAACATTGGATCACAATCCTGGTACTTCCATCCTAATAATATTTCATCATTAAGGTGGCTCGCCATTTTCTCAAGGGAAAATTGGATGGACAATAAATGGCTTTATCATTGATAAATAAATTGTTTAAAAATGCAGTCCTCTAAATTAAGATCTTCATTATTGACCTTGCAGTTAACTTGCAATTTACAATCAAAGTATATGGATAACTTTCAAAGATATGCTAACATATTTTGATTACATTCATAATAAATAATACAAAACATTTTAGTTAAATGTTTTCAAATTTTGCTTGCCACAAATTGATATCTCCAATTTTTCTCGAACCTGTCAAGTGCCACTTATGTTTTGAGTTGTACTAACTTAACCTTTGCAGATTTTGAGGTTGCTGTTACCACAACTTCACGTTTTCCTCTGTGTTCCCAGATGGCATTATCAGGGGCTTCTGGAATGCAAGGATATGCGGACATCTCCCACCAACTCCTGACGATCCCCTATCCCACTCCCCAACATAACTCCTTCAGTCTAGATCCAGGTAGCAATTCCATTAGCACGGTGGCACAGCATAGCTGCTGCCTTACAACACTTGCTGCGCCTGACACCCAGGTTCAATCCCGACTACGAGTGCTGTCTATACGGAGTTTGTACGTTCTCCCCATGACCGCGTGGGTTTTCTCCAAGATCTTCGGTTTCCTCCCATACTCCAAAGATGTACAGGTAAATGTAAAAAAAATTGTCCCCAGTGTGTGTAGGATACTGTTAATATGCGGGGATCACTGGTCGGCGCGGACCCGGTGGGCCGAAGGTCCTGTTTCCGCTCTGCATCTGTGAAGTAAACATCTCCCAGTGACACCCAGCTTGCTAACTTAGACTGCCCACCCTTGATTGTCCCAGTCCCAATGGCTGTTCTCTGGGGTGTTGGATACAATGATGCACTATGCTCTTCATCACCATTATCCCACTCCTCTTCCTGTCTCCATGCAGCATCTACTCCACATATGGACAGCACAGAACATATCCCAAAATTCTGGACGGATTTAAGACAAGATGATTCAATTTTTAAGCAGCAGTCAAAACACTTTTATTGTGATGCACAGGCACAGATGCTATTGTTGATCAAATCAATGGGGATGCAAGAAAGATCTCCATGAATAAAACACTGGTGATGAGCATACCTGGAGATTCTGGGTCACCAGAATTTCATAGTTTATAAATTCATAAGTGATAAGAGGAGAATTAGGCCCATTTGGCCCATCAAGTCTACTCTGCCATTCAATCTAGGCTAATCTATCTCTCCCTCTCAATCCCATTCTCCTGCCTTCTCCTCATAACCCCTAACCATATTAATCAAGAATCTATCACTCTGCCTTAAAAATATCCTTTGACTAGGCCTCCACAGCCTTCTGTGGCAATGAATTCCACGCATTCACCGCCCTCTGACTAAAGAAATTCCTCCTCATCCCCTTCCTAAAGGGACGTCCTTTTATTCTGAGTCCTAGACTCTCTCACTAGTGGAAACATCCTCACCACATCCACTCTATCCAAGCCTTTCACTATTAGGTAAGTTTCAATGAGGTGCCCCCTCATTCTTTTAAACTCTAAACGCTCATCATATGTTAACCCATTCATTCCTGGGATAATTCTCGTAAACCTCCTCTGGGCCCTCTCCAGAGCCAGCACATCCTTTCTCAGGTATGGGGCCTAAAATTGCTCACAATACTCCAAATGCGGTCTGACCAGAATTTGTTTGGAACTTGGTAGCCATTCATTAGAGGTCCTTCCAGCAATGTGAGCACTAAATTTGGGAGTCCACAGTTTGTGCAGGAGGCTTCTGTACTGCATTTAATGGCCTTTGCCTAAAACAATGACAGAAATCACATTAAGTAACCACCTTACTGTTGTCTACTTCGTAGTCTAACATTTACATGTGCAGGTGGAGATTGTAGAATGATAGTCATATGGTGAGGACATAACTGGTGTAAATGAAGGTGAAGCTTGTGGGGATCTAGATGGAATACATGCGTTAGCAAGTGAGTGTGAGAGTGTGCGAGAGAGTGAGAGTGAGTGTGAGAGAGTGTGTGCGCACGTGTGCGTGAGTTGGAGTGTGAGTGTGTGTGAGTGTGTGATTGATCAGAAAAATGTTTTGCCTACATTGAAGCTGTGCTCCTTATGGCATTTGAAATGCCAGGAGAATGTTGCCCGTACTGCTTCACACTGTGGCAATTCGTGCCTCTGAATAACCCTATCATATCATATCATCATCGTTGAAAACATTAGCAATGCAAAGGTGCTGGTTTCCAATGGGATCGGTGACAGACGCACCACACACCTCTGTCCTCCAGTTCCTGCGGACTTCTGCCGCTGGAAGTATAGGATTTTGGTGTGTGTGCTTTATCATCATTCCTTACGATGTTATGTACGACAGTGATCGCAACTTCTACTGAAGTGTGGATGGTTGTTGGCTCACTACAAGCTCCTCTGCCCTTTGACAGGTCTTGTTTTTGATCCTGCTAGGGGTCCACAGCCTCCTCCTTACCTGGCAAACCAGGTGGGAGAGACGGCTTAGTCGCCGACTATCCGACCATGGAACAGGTAGCACAATATGACATGGTACCCGTAGCGGGGGAACTCCCTCTGACCTGAATAACATTATCATCCATCCCTTGCCCCTCAGCCTAACCTCTACCCAGCACGCAGGGCATCCACCCTACCTCAATACCTTGCTCCAGGACTACAGGACTTCTTTAGTTTACTGCTATTTGAGCAACTAACTCTGTCCCTGACAGCCATTTTGTCCCTACCTTGTAACCATCCAGCCGGTCTGGGGAGTGTGTCTTTAAGGGCTGATGACCTTCGATGATTGGGGCCCCACAAAACCTTTCTGGTTTTCACTGTTTTTAGATCAAACTCACCAGTTTTTGCATGGAAACTAAATGTGATATAGCATAATATACTGCATTGGTTTAGCATGCCAATCAAAGGAGTGCAAAACAATTTCTAGAAATAGGAATTTAAATGCTTTAGACACATGTAATAACATTCAGTTCATCAAGAGCTGTGTGGGGATCGCTGGTCGGTGCAAACTCGGTGAACTGAAGGGCCTGTTACCGCGCTGTACCTCTTAACTCTAAACTAAACTCTAAAGAACGACACAAAATGCTGGAGTAACTCAACGGGATAGGCGGCATCTCTGGAGAGAAGGAACGGGTGCTGTTTTGGGTCGAGACCCTTCTTCAGTCTGATTCCGACTTCTTCAGTCTGAAGAACAGTCTTGACCTGAAACATCACCCATTCCTTCTCTACAAAGATTCTGCCTGTCCCGCTGAGTTACTCCAGCATGTTGTGTCTATCGTCGAATTAAACCAGCATCTGCAGTTCTTTCCTACCATCTAAACTCTAAAGTGTTGGCCTGGCCCCACCCTCAGTGTTGTTCCCCACTGACTCTGAATGCCAGCCACTTAGATGTGGCAGATTTTAAAATGCTGCATCTCAAACTTTTACTAAAGATATCATGATTGATAATAAGTACTCAAATAATTTTCCTCATGCCTTATTTTCTTAGATTTATTGAAAACCTCCATCTATCTTTTAAATAACAACCAATTAATTAATGACATAGAAACATAGAAATTAGGTGCAGGAGTAGGCCATTCGGCCCTTCGAGCCTGCACCGCCATTCAATATGATCATGGCTGATCATCTAACTCAGTATCCCGTACCTGCCTTCTCTCCATACCTCCTGATCCCCTTAGCCACAAGGGCCACATCTAACTCCCTCTTAAATATAGCCAATGAACTGGCCTCAACTACCCTCTGTGGCAGAGAGTTCCAGAGATTCACCACTCTCTGTGTGAAAAAAGTTCTCCTCATCTCGGTTTTAAAGGATTTCCCCCTTATCCTTAAGCTGTGACCCCTTGTCCTGGATTTCCCCAACATCAGGAACAATCTTCCTGAATCTAGCCTGTCCAACCCCTTAAGAATTTTGTAAGTTTCTATAAGATCCCCTCTCAATCTTCTAAATTCTAGAGAGTATAAACCAAGTCTATCCAGTCTTTCTTCATAAGACAGTCCTGACATCCCAGGAAACAGTCTGACCTTTTTATTCATAAAGGTATATCCAAATGTTATTGTTATTTTCAAATCATTTAAAGCACTTCCCTAAACCTGTTCAGATAAAAATTCAAATAAAAATTCAAAACTATTCTTGGACTGAACATATTTGAACAAATTAGAAATTAGGGTGGCACGGTGGCACGGTGGCATAGCAGTAGAGGTGCTGCCATACAGCGCCAGAGATCCGGGTTCAATCCTGACTATGGCTGCTGTCTGTACAGAGTATGTACATTCTCCTTGTGACCTTGTGGGGTTAGCCTGGTTGCTCCGGTTTCCTCCCACACTCCAAAGATTTGCAGGTTTGTAGGTATATTGGCTTCAGTAAAAATTGGAATTTGTCCCTATTGTGTAGTTTGTTCTAGTGAAACAGGGATTGCTAGTCGGCGCAGACTCGGTGGGCTGAAGGCCTGTTTCCACGCTGTATCTCTAAACTGAAATAAACTAGGAAATCTTTTTCTTTTGTCTTGTGCAAAAATCTCAATGCCAAGGGCGACAGTGTTTATTTGCATTATTCCTCAAAGATCTCCATTGTCCAGTGAAAGACAATTTTTAAACTGGAACTTAAAATTATTATTTAAAATAAAGATGAGAGAGAGACTGATTGAATTGCCACTAACCCATTTCTGTCATTAAAATGTTGTAATAACTCATCTCTAATTGATAAAGAATCAAAGTTACAATTGATATTTGCCATCACTGAATTGTAGAGAAAGATAAGGTCATAAGGGATAGGAGTAGAAATAGGCCATTCAGCCCATCAAATCTGCCATTCAATAATGGCTGATCTATCTCTCCCACCTAACCCCATTCTCCTGCCTTCTCCCCATAACCTCTCACACCTGTACTAATCAAGAATCTATCTATCTCAACCTTAAAAATATCCACTGACTTGACTGCCACAGCCTTCTGTGGCAAAGAATTCCACAGATTCACCACACTAAAGACATTTCTCCTCATCTCCTTCCTAAAAGAATGTCCTTTAATTCTCAGGCTATGTCCCCTAGTCCTAGACTCACCCACTAGTGGAAACACCCTCTCCACACGCACTCTGTCCAAGTCTTTCACTATTCTGTAAGTTTCAATGAGACCCCTCACCATTCTTATAAACTCCAGCGAGCACAGGCCCAGTGCTGACCAAAGCTCATCATCGGTTAACCTGCCCATTCCTGGGATCATTCTTGTAAACCTCCTCTGGACCCTCTGATGTTGATTGGCCCATAATTTCCATTTTGTGGATTTCTCATCAGTCTTCCCCGAGCTACTGGGTGTGCGCTCTCCTGGAGAAGACCCTTCAATTGCAATTTTGTTCACAAACTACCTTGAACCTCCTGAATGGAAATCCCACAGAAATGCCTTGACAGTCAGTAGGCTGAACCAATAACAAAGCAGTCCACAAGTTTGAATTAGAGAAAGAAGGAGAGGGAGATACAGCATTGAAACAGGCCCTTTGGCCCATCGAGTCCGTGCCACCCATCGCTCACTCGTTCACACTAGTTCCATGTTGTTCCACTTTCATATCCACTCCCTACACGCAGGGCAATTGACATACAAACCCACACATCTTCGAGATGTGGGAGAATACCAGAGCACCCAGCCACCCAAGCAGTCACAAGGCAAAAGTGCAAGCTCCACACAGCACCCAAAGTCAGGATCAAACTCAGGCCTCTGGCTCTGTGAGGCAGCAGCTCTACCAGCTGTGCCAATGTCAAAGATTGTTAAAAATTAAATTGTTTCAAAAACCGTTGAAATGATTAAAATGTTAAAAATGATAACACTTAAAAGCATTGGGAATATTCAAAAACATCTGAATATTTTAAAATTAATGGAAAGCAAGTAAGTAACTTGAAACTTATTTCTCTATTTTCCATTGAAATGAATGGAGTACCAAATTTAGCCATGCCTGACCCAAAACATCACCTGTCCATGTTTTCCAGGGATGCTGCCTGACCCACGGAGTTACTCTAGCACTTTGAGCCTTTTTCTTTCATAAACCAGCATCTGTAGTTCCTTGTTTCTCGCCAGGCCTATGATCACTGGGTATATATTTCCGGTATAACTGCTGAGAACCTGCAGAAATGGGCACTGGTCACTAGACGGTGCCCGGATGTGGCGCTGATGGACGAGAAGCCGAAGCAAAGAAGTCAAAGCGAAATAACTGAATGGAAACGAGGCCAAACCGCCAATAAACCGAAAGAGGAAGGAGGAAGAGAGAGCAGAGGGGAGAGAGAAGGGGGAGATGGGAGCGTGAGGGTCCTTTTCCCACACTGGGCAATCTGATCCCAAGCACCGTTGAAAGCGGTGGGGGCGCTGCACTGGCGGCAGCCCTGTCAGCAGCGCGTTAGTTTTTTCAACTTTTTTTATTTTTTTGGTATGTTTTGAAGTATGTTTTTAATGTTCCTTCGTGTGTTTTGTGTGGGGGGTGGTGTGGGGGGGGTGAGGGGGAAACCGTTTCAGTCGCCTCCTCCAAGGAGAGGCGACTTTTTCCAGGTCGCCTCCCCCGTGGCCTAACAGCGAGGATCGGCGCGGCCTTTCCCGGAGACGCGCTCGGGGCTCCGGCGGCGGGTGCAGCGTGGACTGTCAGCACGGAGCTGGGGCTCGCTGGAGGGGAGCGCTCCGTTCCGTTGGCCTGCAGCAGACGGTAGCCTGAAGCCGCGGTCTGCACAGCTCCAGCTGGCGCGGCGTCTACAGCCCGGGATCCCTCGTGGGGGACCCGGGGGGAAGAAGAAGCTTCCACCGCCGGCCCGCGGCCAACTTCTACCGCGGATCCGGTATGGACTTAACATCACCCCTGGAGGGGAGCTTCGACCGCCGGCCCTGCAGACTGCGGTGCTTATGGCTGCGACGTGGAGGGAACTTTAAATCTTCGGCCGCCGGCCTATACCAACTAAAAGCTGCGGTCTCCGGTGGGGAGGAGCCGACTCTGAACTTACCTGGACTTGTACCTTGTCCTTACCATCTGGAGGGTTGAGGTCCAGACCACGGGGGAAAATGGAGGAGGACTGGCCAAATTGTGTGCCTTCCACCACAGTGATGAATGCTGTGGTGGATGTTTATGTTAAAATTTTATTGTGTTTTTGTGCGTGTTCTTTATCATTGTATCGCTGCTGACATATCATTTCATTTGCACTTTTTGTGCAATGTGACAAATAAACCGTATTGTATTGTATTGTATTGTAAGCGGCCGAAGGTGCGCATCCCTCGGGACAGCCCCCACTCTCCCACGGCCACCCTCCATGGGCTCGGGTGGAGCGGAGGTTTGGGACAATGTTCATCCCTTCACAGTGATGTGATGGACGTGGGGGTCTGGACCAATCGCTGACAAATCCCGCCCCCCGGCAACGTCATGTCCGTTATTGGAATTTTCTGTTGAGCGGCAGTCGGTCCATTGTCTTGTAAGCGACGCCTCCTTTCGGGTAGGTGGCGTTTCGACAGAGCGGCCATTCGGTAAGTTTGCATTTAAACATCCCACCCTTTCGGTTAGTAGGCGTTTCGTCTTCGTACTTAGCGTTTCAGCCTCGGTCCATTCGGTTCTTTGGCTTCAACTTCTTTGCTTCGGCCTCTCGTCCCTCGGCGCCACGTCCGCACACGCACTAGACAGTGTGTGGCTGGAAGATCACTGGAAAGGACCTTGACAATTTCAGTTATTCCACATCTGCAAAGGAGTCTCCAAGCTCCTGACAACTACATGTAGAATTTGGCCATTATGATCCTTAATAGTAATATTAACAAAAAAATTAAGATCTACCAGAAGAAAAAATTGCTTTGAAATTTGTCTATTCAAACATTTGAATATGAACTCAGTTCACTTGGATGAGACCTGTTTGTCTATTATTTCATTTGGGAGATTAATCTGTGGAGGATATTTGTTAATAATTAGTTTAATTCTAAGAAACAAGTTAAAACTTCTATTTTTAATATAAAAGTAATGTTTTTGACAATCAAACTAGAAAGAAAGAAATTCGTAGTTCCCATTTACATTCACTGCAGCCATTTCTCCTTTATGCAAGTTAAAAAAGCAAGATTTTATTATGTTAGTAGCTTAGCAACAGGCATAGACTATTACATGGTTGGCATAGCAATGGGGAATGAACTATAATGACATCATAACCATACCGTACAAGCATCATCAACAAAGCCAATGTTCTTATCTTTTTGTAATTAAATGCTATTGCCACAGTACATCATGTATGATTTAGCGAAACATTTGTACCCCCACTTAGAAGTCACTTGGTTTTATTCCCGTATTGTTCAGGGACACATGCAAGGATATGAAATTACTTGACTGCTCCAGCACATTCCGACTGCAGTTTTAGAGTAACTCTGACAGAAAATGGCTACAAATTCCATTTGGACCTCAGAATGTCTCTTTGTCTTATGCTGGGGTTGCCATTGCCTCTGCCTCAAATGGGCCTGGAATAATGTTTCATTGAAAGTTACAGCATGGAAACCAGGCCCTTCAACCCAACAAGTCCACTCTCTCTCTCTCTCTCTCTATCTCTCTCTCTCTCACATATATATATGTGTATATATATATATATGTATATATATCTCTCTATCTCTCTCTGTGTCTCTCTCTCTATATATTTATATATATATATATATATATATTATATATATATGTATGTGAAGGGGTCTGAATCCATTCTGTAATATATATGTATGTACTAGACCAGAGGGGGCCCCGTCGGGTCCCGTCCCCTCAACGTGCGATTGCCGGGGGGACTATGTGTGTGTGTGTGGGACACACACACACACACTGATGCCCCCACAAACACACTAACCCCCTCCTTGATATTATAGTAATATTATTCATTTGCTCCTGTTTGTACGTTCTCCCTGTTACCTGCATGGATTTTCTCTGAGATCTTTGGTTTCTTCTCACACTCCAAAGATGTACAGGTTTGTAGGTTAATGGGCCTGTCCCACTTAGGCGATTGTTCAGGCGACTGCCGGCGACTGTCAGAGTGGAACACATACACACATCGCTTCCTTCACCAGTCAGTTATGCAGGCGGGGAACAGGGCAGGTGGGAGGAGCGCTGTCCAAGTGAAATTCACATGGTGCAGAACCAGTGGGATACAGATACACACCGCGATGAACAGGAAGGTTGACGCTGTAATTAAGACGGTGAAAGCACAGTGTACGGGAAGGGGCACTTAAGTCCTTTAAAAGAAGGGGGAATGGGGGGCAAGAGGGAGGAGAAGGGAAAGACGGGGTGGGGAGAAGTAGTGGAGACAACTTTTAAGAAGCCAGAAATACACGGCTGTGAAGCTCGGCGGACATTAACATTATGGGTCGGTTATCCTTGGTTCTGAAAACTACTGTTTACGATTTTTTTCCCAATGAGTCAATAAAATACTCCGGTCAGCATCGGCAACAACCTATGAAAAACTATGACAACCTTTCATCCCCTGGCAACCCACTACCACTGCAGCTACGTCACGGGAATTCTCACTACTCTCCATGACGTCAAAATTCTGGTCGCCGCTAATTTTTCAACAAAAAATTGAAAAATTAGCAGCGACCAGAATGAAGCTGCGACTAGTTACGAGATTGCGGGGACTACTCTCCACCATGCAGGCGACTCCCGGGCAACCTCTGGCGAACACGTGGCGACCTTGTGGTAGGTATGTTGCAAAACCTACCTTCAGCGGCGCTGCAGATCTGTCTCTGCCCGTGTGCGCGACTTTGGCGCCTTTGAGAGGGGGGGCGGGTTTAAAATGCGATTTTCTCTAGGCTGGTGAAATCTAGGTTGTTCGGCCTACTTAGTTCATGACGAAAAATCGCTGCGAGGTTCGTCCACTGCAGTTATTTTAAACTAAATTGGTTTATTTAATTGTTATAGTAGGTTAAATATCATCCTCTAAACCCGTGACCGCTGCCAATGGGACGGATCTCATGTAGGGGACAACGCAAGGTAGGCTGTTTATTTTTACATTAAAAAGGGCTACTTAAGATCCCTTTATACAAAATTTTATGTTGCGAGTAGCTGATTTGGGGGCCCATTAAATCCCGCAGTATTTTTCTGGGCATATGGGGTACAAATTCACCGCAATGGGAACGTTCTAAACCATCGCGTTCCACAAGATCCCACTCGAAAGCTGATTTAAAAGGCCATTAATTTACAGCAATTGAACACTAATTTCCTTCCATTTGGCCTATAAATTAATGTCAATAAGATTTAAAAAACATTTTATTGTGAATTCTTTGTGAATGTTCTTTGGACACTTGGGCTATTTAAAAATGTTAATCTTTCCTTAAGAAATGGATAGATGTTTAGATCTAGTAATTGAATTTTGGAATTAGCTACAATTGGGTAGCTAACTAATTATATGCTTTAATTTCAGGTCATCCAAATAAAATTGTTTAATATTTGTTTCAAAATGCTTCAATCTATAATAACTGAAAATTTCTTTCAGTTCTCTTAATTTTTAATAAAGTTATGGGCTTTTGTCCTCGATCACAGCTTTTGTGTTAAATCAATGGAAAATCAATAGGGAACAAGATGCTAATTTCCGAGTGTGAAAATGGCCATAACTTTTTTAATACTGAAGATATGAAAGTGAATTAGGTGTCATATTAAACTTATTTTTATGCTTTATCTGATGGGATAAATTGCAGACTTGATTTTTCAAATCTCAAAATTTTGTAACATTGCTACTTGTGGCAACCTCCAAGTATCCTTTAGATGCCTAAAAAGTTGTGTAAGTGGGACAGGCCCATAATTAGTTTGGGATTTTGAAAAATGTATAAATTGTCCCTAGTGTGTATAAGTAGAGTGACTGTGTGGGGATCGCTGGTCAGTGCAGACTCGGTGGGCTGAAGGGCCAGTTTCCGTACTTCATCCCTAAACTAAACCAAACTAAACGCATAAATCCGGTGACCATTTTGCTGAACACTTATGAAGGGTCCGCCATAGCCTACTGGATCTCTCGGCTGCTAACGACTTTACCTTGTCCTCCCATTCCTACACTGACCTTCCTGTCTTGGGCCTCCTCCTTTGCCCGAGTGATACCACACACAAACTGGAGGAACAGCATCTCAGATTCTGTTTGGGTAGCGTACAACCCAATGGTATGAACATTGAACTCTCCAATTTTAGGTAACTTACCAAACCCCCCCTTTGTTCCTCCTCCTCTTTCCTGTGGCCCACCTGGACCCGCGACTATTCCAACCTTCTTAACCCCCCCCCCCCCCCCCCCAATACAATTAGGCTGAAGAGGGTCCCGACTTGACACGTCACCTGTCCATGTGCTTCAGAGATGCTGCCTGACCCGCTGAGTTACTCCAGCACTTTGTAGCTTATTTTGTAAACCAGCAATTGCAGTTCCTGGTTTCTAATTTAAATGTTCTGTTGTGTTTATCAACAGTACAAAGCAGTTTTAATAGGTATTTTCGCTACCTGTGTTCCCTTTACTGGGTCAGCACAGTTGATCAGGAACCTAATATTATTGTGAGGATTGTTCCCATAAATTATCAGAATAAATGGTGGGATGGATACGATGTATGCAATTCCAATTTGAAACCTGAAGTTCGTGCATTGGAAGAAACAGATTAGATAAAAAAATAACTTTTGTTTCCCTTTAAGGAATGAGGTAGATAAAATCTCGGTTTGGGGAACAAGCAGAGCAAGAGAGTTTTGAAGCTACATAAAATATTAGTGATTTTACATATGAGATATAGATCAATTTTTCTGTAAGGTATTACAACTGATCTTAGACATGTAATAGGGACCTTTGACTTCAAAGAGCAGTGTCTAATTATGACACCACTGCATGTGGTAGTTTTCTATAATATTTGCTGCTATTTCCTTAAGGCAAATAACTAAATGCAGGTTTAGACTGGTACTAGTGGTTCATTCACCACAAACATTGTCAAGCATAATTGTCCTGGCTCATGCTAATTTATTATTGTACAGTTGCTTTTGGAGCAGTATAAAACCACAAGAAATTCAAGTGCTGAAGTAATTTATATATGTCAGAATTGCCTGGAGCAACACTGTCAAAAGTTTATCATGGAATAAATAACTTGTTGCATACAGATGAATGAAGGGAACATCTTCTCGCATTTGTTCGTATAATTTTACCTCTTATATAAAATACATTCATGATTGATCCTGTGGTTTGGCAATGTTGAGAGACAGGACTTTATTTCATTTTATGAAATCAGTTGAAGAATAATTGTATAATGCTCCTTCAATGCCAACTATCATCATAGTCGATGTATAAGTTGTATCGTTTTGGAATACAATATCTTGTTGATGACAAGCTTCAGTCCATTCTAACCAAATCTTGTTGTGAATGCACCCTGATGCTGTTGCACTGCTGTTCAATAAGTGACAATACAATTTACATTGCAAAAATGGGCATCACATTTCAATTCATCACCTGCCCAAAGCAGAGGTGGTAATCTATCTATATAACTAAATCTCTGTTCTTGACCGCTTTTGGCCTTCTGTGCTGCGATTTCCGAGAGAACGCCGCCACCTACGGCCGTCATTTTTGGCCACCTCGCTCAAAGCCCCCCTCCGCCGCATGTGTGCCGAGGATTTTTCCCATCGATGAAAAATGACAGAGATATTAATGTTTTTACAAAATTCCCCGTTTTCTCAGCTGCCCCTGCTGAAGGGAGGGGGAGGGACTATAAAACCAGGAAGTGGTGTGCCTCAATCAGAGCTGAATGACGCTGAACGAATGTCTCCACAGCTGTGAGTACCCATAAAGTGGTTTGAAAAGGAAAATATGGTTAGTTTGAGGAAAAAAGCACTGCATGCAAATGGTTGTTTGGGGGGGTTTGGGTTGAAGTAAAAAGGCACCTCTCTCTCTCTCTCTATCTCTCTATCCCCCCCTCTTTTTCTCCCTCCTCCCATCCAACCCCTCCCCCACTGTCCCTCCCCTAAACCCCCCCCCCCTCCCCTCCACGTACCCCTACCCCCTTCCCTTGACCCTCCACCCTCCCCCTCCCTGCTCCCCACCTCTCTGCCTCTCCTCTCCCCCCTCACCCCCACCTCTCACCCCCCCCTCTCTCACCCCTCTCTCTCTCTCCCCCTCTCTCTCCCCCCTCTCTCTCTCTCCCTCTCTCTCTCTCTCTCTCTCCCTCTCTCCCCCCCTCTCCCTCCCCTCCCCCTCTCTCTCCTCTCTCCCCCTCTCTCCCCCTCTCTCTCCCCCTCTCTCTCCCCCCCTCTCCCCCCCCCTCCCCCCCCCCTCTCCCCCCCTCTCCCCTCCCCCCCCCTCTCTCCCTCCCCCTCCTCCCCCCCTCTCTCTCTCCCCCCCTCTCTCTCCCCCCTCTCCCCTCCCCCCCCTCTCTCCCTCCCCCCCCCCCCCCCCCTCCCCCCCCTCTCCCCCCTCCTCTCTCCCCCCTCTCTCCCCCCCCCTCCCCCTCCCCCCCCCCCCCCCTCCCCCCCCCCCCCCCCCCCCCCCCCCCCTCCCCCCCCCCCCCTCCCCCCCTCTCCCATCCCCCCTTGACCACAAGTGGGAAGTGAAAAGTGACCAGCCCTTCTGTGTGATGCTGGGACCCAACGGGTCCCACTTAGTCTAGTTTTAAATGGATAGGAAGGAACTGCAGATGCTGGTTTACACTGAAGATACACACAAAATGCTGGAGTAACTCAACAGGACAGGCAGCATCTCCGGATAGGAGGAATGGGTGATGTTTTAGGTTGAGACTTTTCTTTTTAAAAGGACAGGCAGGACAAGGGCAGGAGTTGGCAATGGTCCTATTAATGTTTTAAAATTAAACTTAAACATAAGCTGCTCCGTTGTCTGTTATATCTGGTGGACTGGAAGATGGACAGATTTTACAATGTCTTCCTTCCCATTCCTCACAACCCCTCCAACCTTCTAACAATAGTTCCAGAACCTGACTGGTGACATAGTGGTAGGGCTACTGCCTTACAGCGCCAGAGACCCGGGTTCCATCCTGACTGCGGGTGCTTGTCTGGATGGAATTTGCACGTTCTCCCCGTGACCAGAGTGGGCTTTCTCCGAGATCTTCGTTCTCCTCCCACACTCCAAGACATAGGTTAATGTAAATTTGGTGTAAATGTAAATTGTCCCCAGTGTGTGTAGGAAAGTGTTATGGGCCTGTCTCACTTAGGCAACTCTGTAGGTGACAGCCAGGGACTAGTTTCAATGGAATTCACCTATGACACCTGGCGACACCTGGCGACAACCTATGACAGCAAAAATTGTCGCCACTGTTGGCGAAAAAATTTCAACATGTTGAAAATTTTACGGCAGACGCCTGTAGTCGCCCAAAGAAATTGTCTAAGTGGGACAGGCCCATTAGTGTGCGGGGTTTGCTGGTTGGTACGGACTCAGTGGGTTGAAGGTCCTGTTTCCGCGCTGTGTCTCTAAACTAAACTAAACTCAATCAAATCCCAGCCCACAATGCTCTTCCACATTCACTCTTCTGACCTGCTCTGCCCTTTTCACTTCCCACTTGTGGTCAAGTACTTCTCAATCTGTGGGAAACAAGTGAGGCTTGCAGGGTCACCAGAAAATCCTTACCCCCAAAGGTCACCGCCATTATATCCCCACCCTCTTCAAGCCTTGACAAATATCAGAGGCAACTGTGACAAGAGGAAAACACAATCATCGGGAACCACAGTTCCTAAAGAAAAAACGACATTTATTCATCATTGAGTGACTATGTTTTTGTTGATTATACTTGGAATTAATGGTTATTTAAAATAAATGGACTTTCAAAATTACAAGTGAAAGATTGCATTAGGACTAACATATAAACCATATCCCCTTTTATTAAAATTATTGCATTTTAAGTGAGTCGGCACAAAGCAGAGACAGCACTTGTTCTACTTATCATCATAGTAAGGTTGCAGCACAGAAGGAGGCCATTTGGCCCATCATATTGAGAAAGCTCTCAATCAGTTCATCTCACTAGCTGTACCCTGACCTTCTTTCTGCAGCGTTGCAGATATTTCTTCCCCGTATATTAATCCAATTCCATTTCCAACATCACCATGAAACCTGCCTCCATCACTTCTGCACGGGACCGCCTTTAAAAATTCAGTTTATGTTTAATAAATTGGAGTTAAACAAATGTGTTTCCCAGCTCGAACTGTGTGCTTCCACACAGTAGAAGAATTTATATAATTGTATTTCTGTTATAGTGTATAATGCAGTCTACTGAGAACATTACTGTACACTAGAGGTCACCCTTATAACCTAAAAGCAAAGGTATTGGGATTATTTTTCAGTATATCCCATCTGGTATTTTTCTTATCACATCAGTGCCTGGTTTTACTTATTTACGGATTTATATCGATTATTATAACCCGCCTGAGATAATTGTACAAAGAAAGTGCAAAAATGTTGTGTTCTCCAATTTCTACCTCACAGTAAAACAAAACTCTCTGCAGAATTTGCAAGTAAGAATTTAATTAGGGCATAATAACATTAATAACAATTATTATTGAATTTACTTGAGTTTTTTAGAAACTCCCCAAAAACCTATGAAACATCACAGGTGAAAATGAAAAAAAGTAGTTAAAATATATAATGCTTTTTATTTGCAAAACCAGTGTTTCAACATCTTAAAAGATGACTTCCCAATTTTTGTGATGGTTTCATTAAGTTGCAAGCGGAACTCTGAATTGTAAATGGTTTCCAATCTGGGAAAGAGCTGAAAATACTCGTAAGAATTTATGGTAAAATAGAGTTGAAAAAATGAGCATTTGACAGATGGCAAGTTGTTAACACAAGTGAGAACCAGGTTTATTATGTAAAGTTCATAGGGGTTCATAAAGTTTCATAAAAGGAAACAAAATAGGCAAAAAAAGAGAACACAAGAAAAGACTGGCTGCAAACAGAACAAGAAGTCCAACAATAGTCTACAGGTGTGTAAAGAAGAAAAGGATTGTGAAACGAGAGGTGGGCTGATTATAGATGGGAAGGAAATGTACTTATGGAGGTGGAAAACTTGGCCGAGGAACTAAATAAGTGCTTTAAATGAGTCTTCAGCAAGGCGGAAGATTCTGGAGTCTGAATGAATTAATATGAAGTTGAAGTTATGAAAAAAAATGCAAGGAAAAAGAACAGAAAGGCCACCCATCCCTTTGAACCTGCTCCATTCACATTCATGGCTGAACTTGTATCTCTGCACCATTTCTAGTTTAGTTTAGTTTAGTTTCATTTAGTTTCATTTATTGTCACGTGGACTGAAGTACTGTGAAAAGTTTTTGTTGCATGCTAACTGGTCAGCAGAAAGACAATACATGATTACAATCGATCCATTTACAGTGTGTGGCTACATGATAAGGGAATAATGTTTAGTGCCAGGTGAAGCCAGCAAAGTCCAATCAAGGATAGTCTGTCATCAAAGAGGTAGATAGTAGTTCACCACTGCTCTCTGGTCATTGCCCGATAACAGATGAAAAGAAACTGTCCCCGTGCATTTTCCAATACTATCCCCGCGTCCTCTAAGTCCAGAAATCTATGGAGCTCAGGTCGAAGTGAACACAGTCACTGAACCTCCACAGCCTTACGGGATAGAGAATTCAAGAGATTCGCCACCATCTAGGTCCTAAACTTCTTAGCCAGCTGATATATTCTTTCCTTTTCTCGTCTGTCAAGATCTTTACAAACATTGTGTTCTTTGTGGAGATTGCCTCTTATTCTTCTAACTTCATCAGTATACCAGTCTAGTCTGCTCAATCCCTCCTCATATGATAAGGCTACCATCCCTGGAACCAATCTAGTGAATCTGTTCTAGATTACTGTTACTGTTAGGGCAAGTACATTCTTTCTTAGGTCAGGAGACCAAACCGGTACACAGTACTACAGGCGCAGACTCAGAATGGCCCGATGCATTTCCAGTAAGCGATCCTCAATTTGTATTTCAAATCCTTGAGTAATAATGGGGAACAGATGGGGTTGTCCCCCTTTTAATTGCTTGCTGCACCTGGCTGTGGGTTTTAACCAGTTGTCAACAAGAAACCAAAAGTTACTCTGATAATCAATGTTACCCGTTCTCTCATCATTTCACAAATCCAAGTGTCGCACATCAAGTTGAATTACCTCATGTTTTTTCACGTTGATTTTCATCTGCCTCATTTGCACCCACTCCTCATATCTCCTTGATGAATCTTCACATTCTCCTCTGCCCTCACAATCTTACACAGTTCAGCAAACGTGGAATATGACATTGAATATGACAAATTCATGAGTTCACAAGTTATAGGAGTAGAATTAGGCCATTCGGCCCATCGAGTCTACTCGGCCATTCAATCCTGGCTGATCTCTGCCTCCTAATCCCATTTTCCCACCTTCTCCCCATAAGCCTAGACACCCATTCTAATCAAGAATTTATCTATCTCTGCCTTAAAAATATCCACTGATTTGGCCTCCACTGCCCTCTGTGGCAATGAGTTCCACAGATTAGTTATCCCCTGACTAAAGAAGTTCCTCCTCACCTCCTTTCTAAAAGAGCGCCCATTAATTCTGAGGCTATAACCTATGGTCCTAGACTCTCCCACCAGTGGAAACATCCTTTCCACATCCACTCTATCTATGCTTTCAATTATTCTGTAGGTTTCAATGAGGTCCCCCCCTCAACATTCTAAACTCAGTGAGTAGAGGTCCAGTGCATTCGAGCGCTCATCATATGCTAACCCACTCATTCATTCTTGTAAACCTTCGCTGGATCCTCTCCAGAACCAGCACATTCTTCCTCAGACATGGGGCCCAAATTTGTTCACAGTACTCCAAATGTGGCCTCACCAGCACCTTATAGAGCATCAGCATTATATCTCTGTTTTGGTATTCCAGTCCTCTTGATATAAATGCTAGCATTGAATTTGCCTTCCTTACTACTGATTCGACTTGCAAATTAACTTTTTAGGAGTCCTGCACCAGCACTATAAATTGGTGATATAGACCTTGAATGGTTCCCAAACACTGATTCCCATAGTACTCCATCATTCACAGCCTGCCAACCAAACAATCATCTGTTTATTCTCACTCTTTGCTATCTATTCAGTAATCAATTCTAAATACATATCAATATATTACTCCTACTTCGAAGAGTTCTAACTTTGTTGATCTTATAGAGGTGTATAAAATCATTAGAGGAATAGATAGGGTAGATGCCCAGTTTCTTGCTCAGAGTAGGGGAATCGAGAACCAGAGGACATAGGTTCAAGATGAAGGAGAAAAGATTTAATAGGAATCTGAGGGGTAACTTTTTCACACAAAGGGTGGTGTGTGTATGGAACAAGCAGCCAGAGGAGGTGGTTGAGGCTGGGACTAACCCAACATTTTAGAAACAGTTGGACAGGCACATGGATAGGACAGGTTAGTCCACCAGGGGCACTGAACGATTGGCAGCCCCGCCAACAGTCTGTCTGTTTTTTTTTGTCTTTATAAATAGTTTTAGTGTGTGTTAAAAGTCTGTGTAAATGTTCTCCGGTTTGTTTTGTGTGGGGGAGGGGGAAACTCTTTTTCAGATTCTTACCTTGCCGGAGATGCGATTATCTTCCAGATCGCATCTCCGGTCGCTCTGCGGTCTACCATCGATGGAGTTGGAGGCCTCCTCGGACTGACTTTGAGCCCCACCACAGGGCGTGGACTTAACATCATAGTCGATCCCTTGCCTGGGAGTGCCCCCACCGTGGCCTGTGGACTTTACATTGGGAGCTCGCAGTCTCGGTGAGAAGATAGTCGGGATCTCCAACGACGCAGAAGCTCGACCAGTATCGATGTGGGGTTCGATCATCCGGCGCAGGGAACTGACATCCCCCCCAATGCAGGAGCTGATCGCCCCAATGCGGAGGGCCCAAACGCTGCCGGCTACGGGAGTCAAGATCATCCTGTCAACGGAGCGCTCGAGGCCCCCGACCTCACGAGAGCAACGAAGGGAAGAGATTTGAACTTTTTTTTTCGTCTTCCATCGCAGTGAGGAATGTGGAAGAGAAACTGTGGTGGATGTTTATGTTAAAATGAATTTTGTGTGTTTTGTTGCTTTTTATTTGTATGACTGACTTGGCAAATGAAATTCCTCGTTTGTTGCAAAACATACTTGGCTAATAAAGTATTATTGATTGATTGAGTGATAGTGATTATGATATGAACCAAGCGCAGGCAGGTGGGACTCTAGCTGGGACGTGTTGGGCAGTGTGGGCGTGTTGGGCAGTGTGGGCAAGTTGGGCCGAAGGGCCTGTTTCTACACTGTATCATTCCATGACTATGACTCTATGACCTTTCTGCGTGGGATCTTATCCAATGTCGTTTATTAGCTTTAAGTTAAAAAAAACCTTGTATGTTGGTCAAATATGATTTTCCTTTCACTATGTCTTGCTCAATCCTACTATTATTTTCAAGGTATTCTATTAGGTCAGTGGGGGTGTTGCAAGCGGGCAGCCCTGCCAGCAGCGTGTCTGGGTTTTCTACTTGTCTTATATTTTTAGTGTGTTTAAATATATGTTTTTATTGTTTCTCTGTGTGTTCTTGTGTGGGGGTGGGGGGGGGGGGGGGGGTAAGGGGGAAACCGCTTCGGTCGCCTCCTCCACGGAGAGGCGACTTTTACCATGTCGCCGCCCCCGTGGCCTAACATCGAGGATCTGTGTGGCCTTTCCCGGAGACGCGCCACGGGCGCAGCGTAGACTCTCGGCGTGGAGCTGGCGGCCCTCCCCAGGGCTCGCCGGAGGGCAGCGCTCCGTTTCGCTGGCCCGTGGCAGCCTGAAGCCGCGGTCTGCAGAGCTCCAGCTGGCGTGGCGTCCGCAGCCTGGGATCCCTCGTTGGGGACCCGGGAGAAGAAGAAGAAGCTCCCACCGCCGGCCAGCAGCCAACTTCTACCGCGGGCACGGCGGGGACTTACCATCAGGAGCGGGGTCCCTCGCCGGGGACCCCTGGAGGGGAGCTTCGACCGCCGGCCCTGCGGTCTGGGTTCTTCTGGCTGCGGCGGGGCGGGAACTTTAAATCTTTGACCGCCGGCCTGCGGCCTACACCAACCTGAAGCCGTGGTCTCTGGTGGGGGAGGCACCGTTTCAGGACTTACCTTGACTTTCATTCATCTGGACGCCCGCAGCGGCGACTGCGGAGGGTTGAGGTCCCGACCACGGGGGAAAATGGAGGAGGACCGGCCAAATTTTGTGCCTTCCACCACAGTGATGAATGCTGTTGTGGATGTTTGTGTTCAATTTTTATTGTGTTTTTGTGTGTTCTCTTTCATTGTACCGCTGCTGGCAATTTCATTTCACTTGCACTTTCTGTGCAAGTGACGAATAAAACTGATTGTATTGTATTGTATTGTTGCATCCTCTGTTATAAAAATTCCGGCAAATTTCCTACTATTGACATCAGGCTAATAGTTTGTTATTTTCTTCCTTCTTTATTTCTTAAATCGTAGGAATGTGTTTGCAGCCAACCAATCCACAGGAACAATTCCCAAATAGTACTGTGGAGGATGATTAATATAGCAGCCACCAGTGTGTGTTCCTTCATTTCCTTACTCTCACTAGCTTCTTTGTTTGCTGCCTGGCAGGTTTTGTGTATGTTCCTCAATGCAGACAGACAAGATGCGCTTGTGTACTTCCGATGCCATTTCCTTTTTCCTCATTATAAACTGTCTTGCCTCTGTCTGTAAGCTCACACTTGCCCCCGCGCACCTATAAAAGCTTGCAGTCCGATTTTATGTTTCACAGCTGTCATCTCACATATTCTATTTTGCCTTTAAAAAAAAAAATTAAAAAAAAACATTTTCTATGTTCTCCTTTGATGAGTTCTAAAACGCTCCCAATCCTCAGGCCAACTGTTGTTGCTGGCAACTTTATAAGCCTGTTCCGTGGATTTCACACTATCTTTAATTTCTCTTGTCAGCCATGGATGAATCATTTTTCCTGTTGGGTTTTTGTTCTTTGAGCATTCACACGTAGCACCAAAGGATGCACCAAAAGAAAGTCCCGGGGTTATACATGCAGAGTTTATTGAAAGTGGCAGGGCAGGTTAAGAAAGTACTTTAAAAAAAAAAAAAGCTATTTGCCTTCCTAATCATTTGCTGAACCTGCATATTAGCTTTCAGTGACTCGTTCAAGGACACCTCAATCCCCTTTAGAGTCAGTACAGCCTAATATACCCCGCTGCAAAATGCTCCACTTTTCTCCTTCTTTTCCAAGATAAATAACCACATTGTCCCCACATTATATTGCATCTGCCAAGGTCTTACCCACTTAGATTATTCATCCAAAGATAGACACAAAATGCCCAAGTAACTCAGCGGGACAGGCAGCATCTCTGGAGAGAAGGGAGGGGTGACGTTTCGGGTCGAGACCCTTCTTCAGACTAATGAAATGTCACACCTTCCTTCTCTCCAGAGATGCTGCCTGTTCCGCTGTTACTCCTACATATTGTGTCTAACCGGTTTAAATCCGCATCTGCAGTTCCTACCTATAGATTATTCATCCATATCTCCTTAAAGCCTCTTTTGATTGCCTAAATCTGCCCTTTACTTAGCTCATCTGCAACTCCTACTTTTCACTGTGATGCTCGGCACAAGAGCCATCTATTGTCTAAATCTGTAAATTGGAGATTTTCCAAAATTCTGTAACCAGTTTCTAAATGGACAAAGTCTACCCATTTTGTCTGTGCCCTTTGACTTACCTTGACTCTAGTATGTCTTGATCCAGATGAGACACTAAAATGCCTCTTCTATCCATATATCCTTATCTCAAAGATACACACAAAAAGCTGGAGTAACTCCACGGTTCACTGGAATAACTCAACGCATCACTGGAGAATGAGTGAGTCATATGGCTGCCTCGCCACAGTCTGTCTGTCCTTTCTGCTGTATTTGTTGTTGTAAGTACGTGTTAAAGAGTGTGTTTTAGTGTTCCTTGGTTTGTTTTATGTTGGAAACTTTATTCAATCTCTTACCTCGATGGAGGTGCGATTTTTTTTCCCGTATCGTATCTCCGTTCTCACTGCTTCTCTGTAAACATTGTGGAGTGGTGCGGCCTTTTCTGGAGATCGACCCAGTGCTTCAACCACGGGCACAGCGCGGACTTACCACAGTGGAGCTTGCGATCCCTTTGCCGGAGATCGACTGTGGGGGCCTGTGGACTTGGACATCATGGAGTCCGCGGTCCCTGGTTAGAGACTGATTTGGGAGCCCCAAGCTGCGGAGAGTTTCAACCATCCCTACGAGGGAGTTTTGATCTCCCCGACGCATGGGCTTCAGATCGTCCGCTGCGGTAACTTTAATGGCCCCGATTGCTAATGGTTCGACAGCCCTGTAGATTAATCCTTATTAATTCATGCCATTTATAACCTTCACCACACAAGTATGCATACCACCCTTTACATGGTATTACGGTACTACACAACAACTCTCTCTCTCTCTCTCTCGCTCTCTCAGGTACTAGTTAGTAAGTGAGACACCAGCAGCAACTGGCTGTTGAAATGCTCCAGTGTATTTAACAAACATATAACCATATAACAATTTACAGCACGGAAACAGGCCATCTCGACCCTTCTAGTCCGTGCTGAACACGTATTCTCCCCTAGTCCCATATACCTGCGTTCAGACCATAACCCTCCATTCCTTTCCCGTCCATATAACTATCCAATTTATTTTCAAATGATAAAATCGAACCTGCCTCCACCACCTTCACTGGAAGCTCATTCCACACAGCCACCACTCTCTGAGTAAAGAAGTTCCCCCTCATGTTACCCCTAAACTTCTGTCCCTTAATTCTCAAATCATGTCCCCTTGTTTGAATCTTCCCTACTCTCAGTGGGAAATGCTTATCCATGTCAACTCTGTCTATCCCTCTCATCATTTTAAAGACCTCTATCAAGTCCCCCCTTAACCATCAGCGCTCCAAAGAATAAAGCCCTAACTTGTTCAACCTTTCTCTGTAACTTAGTTGCTGAAATAATTTGATGAAATAAAGTTGGATTTTATCATGAATGTATTATTGGGCCACCAGAGAGAGGGAATGCAAGGGTTACTTGAAGTTAAAGAAATCAATACTCATACCGCTGGGCTGTAAGGTGCCCAAGCTTAATATGAGGTGCTGTTCCTTCAATTTGTGTTCGGCCTCACTCTGGCAATGGAGGAGGCCCAGGACAGAAAGGTCAGTGTGGGAATGGAAACGGGAGTAAACGTGTTTGGAAACCGGGAAATCCTTATGTCACACTTCAAATCCTTCATTCCCACCTGTATCCATCTATCATTTGATCAGTCCCCATCTCTCTTCCAGCTTTCTCTAATCAGTCTGAAGAAAGATCTCGACCTGAAACACTGCCTATTCATGTTCTCCAAAAATGCTGCCTGACCGCTGAGTTACTCCAGCACTTTGTGTGGTTTTCAGATTCAGATTCAATTTTAATTGTCATTGTCAGTGTACAGTACAGAGACAACGAAATGCATTGTTTTTTTTTGGTAAGCTAGCATCTGAAGCTGATTGTTTTCACTAGAATTTTCATTCTCGTTTGTAAATCCATCCACAGCCTCATCCCAGCCTATCTCTGGAGTTCCCACTCAGCCTCATAATTCTCCAAGTGATCTTCACTCCTTCAATTCTCACCTGTTAGTGTTGCCACAATTACTGGCCATCCTCTTTCACCTACCCATATCCTTCCCCATTAAATCTCTACATCCTCATTTAAGGTGTTCCTTAAAGCCTAAAGGGGTTGTCTCACTGCGGCGACCTAATCCGCGAGTTCTGGCGAGTTTGCCCTCGACTCGTACTCGCAGCATGGTCGACACGATGTCCTAGGAGGTCTTTGTAACTCTAACTCATGCTCGAGAGTAGTCCCCGGTACTCGAGGCCTCAGCTAGATCGCGGCGTATTTTTCAACATGTTGAAAAATGGCCGCAAGTAAAAAAAGTCGCCATGGAAAAAAATCGATACTTTTTTTACTCGTAGGTTTAGTCGAAGTAGGTCGTAGTAGGTCGGCATGTTAGTCGTAGGTAATCGAGCGTAGTCGAAGGTAATTGAAGATAGTCGAAGGTAATCGTAGATGGTCTTCAACATGGTCGAAGGAGGTCGTCTTCACTCTCCACTATTCAGTGTCCAATTTTCCTGAAGCAAGTCGAAGCTAGTCTTCAACATAGTCGAAGGAGGTCTTCGACATGACATTTTTTCAAACTCTTCTAAACTCGCCAAATAGGTCGCCGCAGTGGGACAGCCCCTTCACTCTTTGGCCAGGTGGTTAGACACCTGTTCTAATAACTCCAAAAGTGGCTCAGTGAAAATAATTGTTTGATAAAATTCCTGTGATGTGCCTCAGGATATTTTATTACATTAAAGGTGCTATATAAATATATGCTTATGTACAAAGGCACAATTTTGACTTTGAAATTGCAGCTGTCTACTCTCCCACTGAACACTAATTTTCATTAGAAGTCTAAGCCCAGAAAACACCCCTCGTGATCGCAGTGAACAGATGCTCAATGCACTTGTACCACATTCCTTTGTTTGTTAGTTTATTGAACCATTTAAATTAAGTGGGTTAATGCCTGGAGGATGATAATAGACAGAGGAATGCCCTTAGAAGCATATTGAGCATTAATCTTCTAATGTAAGAAACAGAAATTTTCACCTTATAACTGCATGCGATATATTTTATAGCAATAATGACAATTCCTTGGACTTTGCCTTGGGCAATGTGTACTAGTATTGCTTGGGTTAATAAAGATCATTTCAAACTACAAAGACTTGTTGAACACCAGTTCACCACGACACTTACAGTATCTACTTTACTAACTCATGTCAATTTGGTGGAGACCCAATGCCATTTGCCTCCCGACACACCAGTTTTAACTTATTCACGCTGAAAATGAAAACTGTTTTCATGCTCATTTGTAAACCTCTTCATCTCTCAATAATAATTTTCTTTTCCACAAAAATATTTTGCCAGCTCATTCAATTGCTCCCACCAGAAGTTGTTGAAATTCCACATGAAAAAATATTGCGTTTGGTCTCAAAAAGTGCAAGAGTAAAGGGGGTGAGAGTTGAGAGCGACAGTAATGGCTATTACACTGGCATTACATGCAGAATGTGCAAAGTGAATGGAAGGAAACATGGGCAGCTCCAGAGGGTCATTAGATTTGTTTAAGGTTCTGACACTACAAATGTGTGCACATCAATATGCATATGACCAACAAAGCATGATGTTATATCCCACATACATACATACTTACTGTATTTCCCTTTAAAAGAGTAAAAATAACAATACTCACAAACATAACATTTTAACTGTCTGTATTTCAAATTTTCTTCAGTCTTGGCAACTCCACCATGTGAATTGTATTGATCCAGGAGTCTCGTCAGATGCTGTTGATATACCATCCAACTGTGAATTCATTGAAAGTATCTCTTCCTGCCTCTCTTCAGTCACATACTGTGTCAACTCTTCAATAATTGCAAGACTCACTTCAGATCTATATTAAAGCTCACTCTTCCCAGCTATTCCCCTGGGTATCTTACACTGAGATCAAGTGGTCTATATTAACCTTTCTGAATGTCTTACCAATCCTTATGAGAAAATTCTCGGAACTGTCTCCATAATCTCTACAATATTTTCTTTCCTCACCTCCACCCGGCCTCAAGCTCTCAACAATCACACCTTATCATGTAATCAGAATCTGTTCCCTTCATGAGATATACCATGATGTTTGCTTTGTTTCAGCAGTACTTTTTCTGTCTTCCCTCCTGGATTCAGCTGGACCACACTCACACAGATCTGAGCCCTCGTTGTATCAACATTTCTGCAGAAAAGTATCCCGTTGTGAAGTTCAGTGCTTATCTGTAACTTAGAAGAAAATCTTTTGACTCGATGTCTCATAGTCAGACTTTATCTGCCTTGCTTCATTAGTGCCACTTTTACCACATCTTCTGATCTCCCAGTTTTTCAGTTTGAGATTGAATGGTAAGGAGGTGCAAAACTGTTTAATCCCATTTAGTTTAACAAACTGTTCAAGATGAAATGAGTACATTTTTAGATTAATGCCCAATATAATGTATTTGGTCAGGCCATTTACCATGAAAATGGATGGGAGAACTTCACTGGTGTGTTCAAAGGTGGTTGGTTGTAACCACATGTACTTTACTTCACATCATAGAAACATAGAAAATAGGTGCAGGAGTAGCCCATTCAACCCTTCGAACCAGCACCACCATTCAATATGATCATGGCTGATCATCCAAAATCAGTACCCCGTTCCTGCTTTTTCCCCATATCCCTTGACTTCTTTAGCCTTAAGAGTTATACCTAACTCCCTCTTGAACCAATCAATTCAACAACAACAGGAAATGCGCACCTTCAGCGTGGTAATCTGTGTGGACGTGCTAGCATCTTCTTCTGGACCTCTTCCAAAAATTTAGATTTGAACAGAAAATGTTGGAAACACTCAGCAGGTCAGACAGGATTGGGGAAAATTAATAAATTACAATAGAATTAGGACATTTGGCCCATCAAGTCTACTCAACCATTCAATCGTGGCTAATCTATCTTTCCTTCTCAACTCCATTCTTCTGCCTTCTCCCCATAACGCCTGACACCCTTACTAATCAAGAATCTGCTAATCTGTGCCTTAAAAATACCCCTTGATGGTCTCCACAATTGTATATGGCAATGCATTCCATAGATTCAAAGGTTTCAAAGGTATTTTATTGTCACGTGTACTAATTAAGGTACAGTCATATTCGTATTACCATACACAGCCATACTTAAAAAAAAGAACAAGTCACACAATTACAGTACATAAACGTTAACGCAAACATCCACCACAGCGTATTCCCCACATTCCTCACTGTGATGGGGGGAGGCAATAAAGTCTAATCTTCTTCCCAAATTTTTCTCCCGTGGTCGGGGTAGTCGAACCATCCCTCAGGGCAATCAAAGCTCCCGCAGCCGGCTTTCGAAGCCCCCGCATTGGGGCGATCAAAGCCCCCGCGTCAGCGTGGCGAAGCTTTGCGGCTTGGAGCTCCCGAAGCTGGTCTCTAACCAGAGACCGCGAGCTCCATGATGTTAAAGTCTGCAGGCTCCCGTGGATGGAGCTCAAAGGTTGATCCCCGCCAAAGGGATCGCCAGCTCCGCAATGTTAAAGTCCTGCAGACTTCCCGCGGGTTTGAGCTCCCAATGTCTGTCTCCAGCAGAGGCCGCCAGCTCCTCGATGTTAGGCTGCAGTGCGGACAGAGATACGATACGGAAAAAAATTGCATCTCCGTCGAGGTAAGAGATTTTTAAAAGTTTCCCCCAACCCCCACCCCACATAAAACAAGCTGAACAACACGAAAAACATACATTTAACACATTCTAAAGCAACAACAGATAAGGAAGGGACAGACAGACTGTTGGCAATGCAGCCATTGCTGATGCCACCATCCGCTCATTAAATAGATTTCTCCTCATCTCCTTTCTAAAGGTATGTTCTTTTATATTCTGTGGGTGTGGCTTCTGGTCCTAGACTCTCCCACTAGTGGAAACATCCTCTCCACATCCACTCTATCCAGGCTGTTCACTAATCAGTAAGTTTCATTGAGGTGTCCCCTGATCCTTCTAAACTCCAGCGTGTACAGGCTTAGTGCCACCAAACGCTCATCACATGTTAACCCAATCATCCCCAGGATCATTCTCGTAAACCTCCTCTGGACCCACTAACGTCATCATATCCTTTCTCAGATGTGGGCTCAAAACTATTCACATTACTCCAAATGCGGTGTGACCAGTGTTTTATAAAGCTTCAGCAATACATTATATTCTAGTCCTCTTGAAATGCTAGCAATGCCTTTGCCTTCCTTACTGCTGATTCAACTTACAAATTAACTTTTTGGGAATACTGTACCACCACTCATAAATCCCTTTGCACCTCTGATTTCTGATTTCTCTCCCCATTTAGAAAATAGTATATGCCTTTATTCCTTATACCAAAACGCATGATTCCCTACTATGCTACACTGTATTCCATCTGCCATTTCTTTGCCCATTCACCCAACCTGTCCATGTCATTCCGCAGAGTCCCTGCTTTCTCCACACTGCCCTGTCCCTCCACCTATCTTCATATTACTTGCAAACCTGGCCACAAAGCCTTCAATCCCCTCATCCAAATCATTGATACACAACGTGAAGAATAGTGGTCTCAGCACCGACTCCTGCAGAATACTGCTAGTCACAGGCCGCCAACCAGTGAAAGTCCCCTTTATTGCCACTTTTTGACCTGCCATCCAGCCAACCTGCAGCCCATGCTAGTATCTTCCCTTTGATACCGTGGGCTCTCATCTTCTTTTGTACCCTCGCATACGGCACCTTATCAAAAGCCTTCTGAAAACCCAGGCAAAGAACATCCACTGACTCTCCTTTGTCTATCCTGCTATTTATTTCCTCAAAGAATTCCAACAAGTTCGGCAGGCAAGATTTCTATTTCCCAAAACCATGCTGAGTTTGGCCTATTTTATCATGTGTTTCTAAGTGGAGAGAGCGCAAAGCTTATATGCAAGACCTGTAACACAGAATAAGAGATATTGGGGACATAGTAGTTATTATACCATTTTATCTTTGCTCGTTCTTATTGAATTGATGATTTGCTTGTTTGTTAATCTAATTATCCTTTTTTTACTTTCATCATTTATGTTTTATTTATTTGTTCTTTATTGGTATTAATTTTTTTATCCTACAAAAAGCTACGTTTATTTGCCTTCATTTTTACTTTATTTACATGCGCGTATTAAGGAAGCTTAAGGTTTCCTCAAGTATATCAGCCACAATAAACAGTTTGTTCGGATTTTGGGAAAGGATTCTGTGTGTATTTATTTTGTTGTTAATGAAAGGAAAGAAGAGGATTTGGCTGGCTGATTTATTGGACTTGCTGATGGACTGAATTGAGTGACTAAAAGATACAGCATGGAAGCAGGCCCTTTGGCCCACCAAGTCCATGCCGCCCATCGATCACCTGATGTGAAGGACCAGACAGTAAAAGTTCATATGTAAATTTGTTTTTGTTTTTTTAATATTTTATTTTATTAGAAGTAAGTACAGTCATATGGCACCAAAGTGCCTAATATATATTTTCATAATACATTTTATGTACAACTTTTTTTTTTTTTTGTTACATTGAAAAAAGATTAGAATAAGAAAAAGAAGTTAGATAGTAAAGGATAGAAAGATGTGAAATATATAGTGTGTGAAGAAAGAAAACGAGTAAATGAAGAAAGTTGAGAGAGAAAATAGAGAAAAGAAAATAAAATAAAAAAGAAAAGGAGATCATTATTTATAATCTTGACCAACCCTCGTCCAGTCCTGAAACAGTTATTTTTTACAATTGTGTTGCACCATATGATTCCAAAAAAACGACGAATGGAGACCAACTCGTTATGAATTGGTCTGATTTATCCATTAGGAGGAATCGCATTTCCTCAAGATGAGCGGTGTCCAACATACTTGCAATCCACATTTTAAGCATTGGTATTGACGTACCCTTCCAAAATTTAAGTATTCATTTTTTTGCTATTATTAAACCATAGTTTAGGAATAGATTTTGAGATGTGTTCAATTTATTCCCATCTTCCATTACACCAAATATAATCATTTCAGTATTAGGTTCCATTCTTGTCTTGAATCATTTTGTAAATATTTCAAAAATATCATTCCAAAATCTATAAAGTTTTATGCAGGAAACTAAGGAGTGTGTTATAGTTGCCTTTCGGGCTAGACATTTATCACAAATGGCGGATATATTTGGATACAATTTGTTCAATCTTATTTTTGAATAATATAATCTATGTACAATTTTAAATTGAATTAGATTATGTCTTACATTAATTGAACATTTGTGAATATATATCAGGTATTTTTCCCATTTAACCTTCGTAATTTTTATCATTAGTTCCCGTTCCCACTCTTCTCTAAGTACCTCTGTCGATGGTAGGTCTATATTTAGAATACTATTATATAAATATGATATTAATTTTTGTGAGTCAGCTTCAATATTCATTGCTTCTTCCAATAAGTCAGGAGTTACTTTTTGATATCCTTGTATATATTTTTTCACGAAGTCGCAAATGTGAAGATATTTAAAATATTGGTTGTTTTTCAATTTAAATTTTAATTGTAGATGTTGGAATGATAGTAGGTTTCCCATTTCATACATATCCCCGATCCTTCTAATTCCGAGACTTTCCCATTGGTTATATGTCTTATCAATAAGAGATGGTTTAAATAAAGGGTTATTAGTACATAGTAGTTATTATACCATTTTATCTTTGCTCGTTCTTATTGAATTGATGATTTGCTTGTTTGTTAATCTAATTATCCTTTTTTACTTTCATCATTTATGTTTTATTTATTTGTTCTTTATTGGTATTAATTTTTTTATCCTAAAAAAGCTACGTTTATTTGCCTTCATTTTTACTTTATTTACATGCGCGTATTAAGGAAGCTTAAGGTTTCCTCAAGTAAATCAGCCACAATAAACAGTTTGTTTGGATTTTGGGAAAGGATTCTGTGTGTATTTATTTTGTTGTTAATGAAAGTAAAGAAGAGGATGTGGCTGGCTGATTTATTGGACTTGCTGATTGACTGAATTGAGTGACTAAAAGATACAGCATGGAAGCAGGCCCTTCGGCCCACCAAGTCCATGCCGCCCATCGATCACCTGATGTGAAGGACCAGACAGTAAAAGTTCATATGTAAATTTGTAAAAGTGAAACTGAGAAAAAAGGTACAAAAAATGACAGCTGCTTGGAAATAGACATGCGGATTCAGAAACTCGTAGAGATCACCAAATTTGAAATTACTTTATCATATCACAAAGACAATTATAACATCGTGATCAAGAGCGTGACTGAATACTTAGATGAGAGCAAAATAATGTGAATTCCTGAGGGCAACCAGATGAACAAGGAAGAAATAGAGAGCTAGATTCCATAGTTGGCTTCAGGCACTGAACTGCTCCACGTATAATTCAATGCGGAGCTGATAAACTACTTTATATCAAATGTTTGTCCTGACTTGGCTTGAGATAATACGGGGGCCCTAGTTAAGAGTTATAGTGGCAGATTAGTCACAGTAGATCAGTGAACATGAAGCAAGCTCTTCTTTGCAGCGTTCATGAATGAGCCATCATAGATCAATTCTGTCCCCACTATCAAGATGGTGGAATAGCAAAAGAAGATAGATGTTAAATTGAAGAAACATCATGTTTTTCCCAATTTTTCACAGTTAATTTTACCTTATCGCCTCGAGACATTGACTTTCTGTGAGGATATTGCTTCACAGACATCCATGGTTCACTCCTTTCCCTTCCAAGTGGTGTCTACTCATTGCTAATTCTTAATGGTGAATGTGGGCAGGTTTTCTCACCAAGACAGCTATCATAAACTTGCCCAAACTGTCCTCACACACCATTCAAACATACACACGCGCGATAGAGGACATTAGGAAGAAATCAGGATTGACACACACACTGCTGATATCCCTCACATGATCTCATTGAGTATTCTGGAAATAAGTTATATATATATATATATATATATATATTAGGGTGGCATGGTGGCACAGCGGTAGAGTTGCTGCCTTACAGCGCTTGCAGCGCCAGAGACCTGGGTTCGATCCCGACCGGGTTCTGTCTGCACAGGGTTTGTACGTTCTCCCCGTGACTGTGTGGGTTTTCTCTGAGATCTTCGATTTCCTCCCACATTCCAAAAAAATACAGGTTAATTGACGGTGAAAATTGTAAATTGTTAATTGGCTACTTGGTATAAGTGAAAATTGTCCCTCGTGTTAATGTACGGGGATCGCTGGTCGATGAGGAATCGGCAGGCTGTAGGGTTGTTTCCTCACTTTATCTCTAAACAACTAAACTAAACTAAACTAAATAAATCTAAAATCATAGTCAAAATGAACCTTCAATATTAATTTGGCCCAGCATACACTGATCATAAAATATGAAGGTGAATCACACCATGGTAGTTGCAAACCTAAATCCTAGTAACTAATATCAGCAATAACAACTGTAAAACAGCTGGGTTAGTCCACTGAAATATGCATAAAATGCTGGAGTAACTCAGTGGGTCAGGCAGCTTCTCTGGATAGAAGGATGGGTGACATTTCGGGTCGAGACCCTTCTTCAGACTGCGAGTTTTGCATTCTATCCAACCAAATCAGATAATACAATGCATAAATACCATCAAACCAAACTCAAGTCTGAAGAAGGGTCTCGACCCGAAACATCACCTATTCCTCTTCTCCAGAGATGCTGCCTGTCCCGCTGAATTCCTCCGCAATTTTGTGCCTATATTCGGTTTAAACCAGTATTTGCACACTGGGTTATTCCACTAATCTCCCTCGGGTAGGATACTCTGCAATCCTTACCTTTTTCAGAAAACCAATGATGCCAGATCCACCAATGTGTGACTCTTAAAGGTTGCATGAAATATCCCAATAACACAGGATCCATCAAAGAGTATGAAATGGTAGCCTTGCCAGCAGTTAATACCCTGTGAACCAATAAATGATAAAAAGTCATGGAATCCGATTCACATGATGATAAACAGTAGCATCATTGAATCCATATAAATCATTGGCCAATAAATGTAATAAAATAAAACAAGTTTAATCAACAAAGAAAATTCTGATAGGGAAATCATAGCATTGCATTATTGTGTAGTTAAAAGCCTTTTAATGATTACTGTCCAGTGGCTTTGACATTCACCAACATGAAATGCTTTGAGAGACTGGTGAAGCCACCCAGACAGCCTTGATCCACTACAGCTTGTCGACTGTCACAACAGGTCCAGATGTACTCCATCTCCCTGTCTCTAAACCCATCTCTGCAACACCTAGACAACAAGGACATATCCACTATAGCTCCACCTTCAACACCATAATTCCATCCAAGTTAATTTCTGAACTGTTGGACCTGGGAATCAGCACCCCCCTCTTGCCATTGGATTCTCGACTTTCCCACCCACAGAAACACAATCATTCTCAACACCCCGCAATGATGCCCGGAATTCTCAGTTCCCCACAATACTCCTCATGCACTCAGGAGTGTGAGGCCAAATTTGGCTTTAACTCCATCTGCTAGTTTGCAGATGACACCACTGTGGTGAGACTGACCAAGAACACAGATGAGACAGAGTACAATGAGAGAGAGAACATAGCGATGTGGTGTCAGGACAATAACCTCTCCCTCAATGTCAGCAAGATATCAGAGCGAGTTAGCAGCATTAATGGTGCCGAATGGCTGAGAACTTCATGTTCCTAGGCGTAAATATTACCATTGATCTATCATGGACCAAATACGTTGAAGTGACAGCCAAGGCACACCAACACCTTTTAAAGATTAATCAAATAAGAAAGTCATTCCTTCTTCTCCCTGTTCCCACTGGGCAGAAGATCTAGGTTTGAAAATGCACAACACCAGACTCAAGAACAGCTTCTTCCCCTCAGGCTTCTGTACGGTACTTCCATAAGCTGGGGTATTGTTTGATTCATCTCTACCACGTTGTGGACATTGGACTGTGTTTCTGGAACGGGTTTGCTACAACTTTGAGAAATCTATTCTGCTCTCTGTATCCTTCCCTTTGCTCTACCGATTGTTCTTGAGTTTGGTTTGATTGTATTTATGCATTGTATTATCTGATTTGGTTGGATAGAATGCAAAACAAAGATTTTCACTGTAACTTAATACATGTGACAATAATAAACCTAAACCCAAAATATATAATATTCTTGTAAAGAAGACAAACAAACAATGCTACTTTATCCACTGTTTTATATAGAGTGAAGGCAACATACAATATTGAAACAGAATTTAGAAAATTGAGGGGGGAGATCTTATAGAAACTTACAAAATTCTTAAGGGGTTGGACAGGCTAGATGCAGGAGGATTATTCCCGATGTTGGGGAAGTCCAGAACAAGGGGTCACAGTTTAAGGATAAGAGGGAAGTCTTTTAGGACCGAGATGAGAAAATCATTTTTTACACAGAGAGTGGTGAATCTGTGGAATTCTCTGCCACAGAAGGTAGTTGAGGCCAGTTCATTGGCTATATTTAAGAGGGAGTTAGATGTGGCCCTTGTGGCTAAAGGGATCAGGGGGTATGGAGAGAAGGCAGGTATGGGATACTGAGTTGGATGATCAGCCATGATTATATTGAATGGCGGTGCAGGCTCGAAGGGCCGAATGGCCTACTCCTGCACCTATTTTCTATGTTTCTATGACCCTTCGGCCTAAAGGGCCTGTCCCACTGTACGAGGTAATTCAAGAGTTCTCCCGAGTTCTCCCCTGATTCGAGCTCGTGTAATGTACGTAGCAGGTACGTAGCGGCTCGTACGAGTAAAAAGTAACAATTTTTTTCATCGTGGACATTTTTTTACTCGTGGACATTTTTTGCAGTGTTGAAAAAGCGTCACGAGTTTCCCGAGTACCTACCGCTACTCGCTACGTGACATCCACGAACTCCTACGTACCCACTACGTACACTACACGAGCTCGAATCAGGGGAGAACTCGGGAGAACTCCAGGGGCCTACTGTTCACTGCAAAAGCCCTACCCTGGATTGACCTCTCAAACGGCAACATCTCCCATGTATCTAAATTAAATGACATTTCCCACTCCTTGATCCACTTACCAAGCTGATCAAGATCCTGCCTAATTCTTGATAGCTATCTATTGTGGTGTTATCTACAAACGTATTAATCATTTCTAGTACATTATCACCCAAATTGTTGATGCAGATTGTTGACAAACGACAATGTGCCCCTGAGGAACACCAGTAGTCCAGTCGGGAAAACAACCTTCCACCATCACACATACGGTTCCTACCATCAAACCAAATATGTAATCCTGGATCCCGTGCTTCCCATGGTTAACCTTCCAGAGTAACCTCCCATGTAGAGCTTATTAAAGGCCTTGCTGAAGCACATATGGACTACATCTACCATTCTGCCTTTATTAACCTTCCTGGTTATTTCTTCAATCATCTGAAATTAAATTCATGAGTCACAATTTCCCATGTACAAAACCATGCTGATTATCCCTAACAACTATTTTATTTCAAAATGTATGTATATCTTATCTCTCAGATCCCCTTCCAGTATTGCACCTACCACAGATGTCAGGCTTACTTGTCTAACATTTCCAGGTTTTCTCCTTGTAGCCCTTCTTAAGTAAACTCACAGAGCCAGCCACCCTCCAGACCTTTGGCACATCATCTGTGGCTAATGATGATGTATATATCTCAGTTTCCCGAGTTCTTGTTTGTACTTGATCAGGCTCCAGAGATTTATCCACCTTCATATGTTTTAAGACATCCAGCACCTCCTCCGCTGTAATGCGGACTATCGCCAAGATATCCATTAACTTTGCCAAGTTCCTTTATCGTCATGTCTTTTTCTGTAGTAAAATCGAGGATGAATATTAATTGAAAGCCTCACCCATCTCCTGGTACTCCACGCTTCAATGTATAATTTAGTCTTTGAGGGGCCTTAAGGGCCTGTCCCACTTACGCGAGTTTTACATGCGACTGCCAGCACCCATTGAACATGTTGAAAATTCAGCGGCGAACGGAAAGACGCTACAACTCTTTGGAGATCTGCTGCTGCTGGAGCGCTGCTGCTGCTGCTACCGGAGAGCCGGAGGCTCCAACGACGGGTCTGTGGACGACGGCACCGGGAGCCCACGGCTCCCTGGAGGGAGACCGCTTCTCAGGGCTCCTGCAACGGCGAATTCTCCCGCCCGAGTTGCGGGGTTGAAGAGCTCCTGGAGCGGGGCCTGACACCACTGCCCCGCGCGGCTGGAATGGCCGCGGACTCTGCGAGCGCACACCGGGGGCTCTAACACCAAGACCCGGTGTGCGACCTCGCACCACCCGGCGTGGCTTTAATGGCCGCGGGACAATCGCCATCGCCAGCCGGGGGCTATGACTTTGACTCTGACATCGGGGGGCGGGAGAGTGCAGTGGAGAGATACGTTTATTTGGCCTTCCATCACAGCTATGTGATGGATGTTTATGTTAAATGTAATTATGTTGTGTCTGGGGTCTATTTGTGTGTAATTGTATGGCTGCAGAAACGGCATTTCGTTTGGACCTCCAGGGGTCCAAATGACAATTAAATTGACTCTGACTCTGACTCTGACGACCAAAGGCGACCTCTCATGACCATACAGGCTGTATAGTCATGAGGGGTCTCCTATGGTCGTGAGACGTCTCCAAACAGTCATAGCGTCTTTCTGGTCACTGCTGAATTTTCAACATGTTGAAGATTTTGGCGACCTATCACAGGTGCCGGCAGTCGCCTGTACAGGTCACGTAAGTGGGACAGGCCCTTTATTCTCCCCGCGGTTACTCTTTTACCCTTAATATACATAAAACATCTTTGGATTCCTCTTAATCTTTGTCCAAACTATCATGTTGGGCACTTATTTTTTGAGTATAGAAGTTGGGAGGTCATGTTGCAGTTGTATAAGATGTTGGTGAGGTTGCATTTAGCGTATTGTGTTCCATTCTGGGCACCATGTTATAGGAAAGATGTTGTCAAGCTGGAAAGGGTACAGAGAAAATTCATGAGGATGTTGCTATGACTAGAGGGTCTGAGCTATAGGGAGAGATTGAGTAGGCTGTGACTTTATTCCTTGGAGCGCAGGAGGATGAGAGGTGATCTTATAGAGGTGTATAAAATCATGAGAGGAATAGATTGGGTAGATGCACCGAGTCTCTTGCCCAGAGTAGGTGATCAAGGACCAGAGGAGATAGGTTTAAGGCGAAGGGGAAAAGTTTTAATAGGAGTCTGAGGGGGATCTATTTCATACAAAGGGTGATGAGTGTATGGAACAAGCTGCCATAAGAGGTATTTGCAGCTGGGACTATCCCAATGTTTAAGAAAGTTTGACAGGTATATGGATAGGACAGGTTTGGAGGGATATGGACCAAGCGCAGGCAGATGGGGCTAATGT
>NC_073393.1:34637006-34652006 GCF_028641065.1 Leucoraja erinaceus | reverse complement strand
AAGGGCCGAATGGCCTACTCCTGCACCTATTGTCTATTGTCTATTGTCTATTATCAAAGTAGGTCAGCTTACCACTGACTGCAAGTTCTATACTCATACCTTACACCAATGCTTATCCGACAGAGTCTGTATTACACATAGTTAAGCAAGTTAGTTGAAAATTCCAAAAAGAAAATATCAATTTTTTCCCAACTCTGAAATATAACTGTAGATTAAATAATATTAGCCTAGCAGATGTCACAGAATGACTGACTTAGCATTATTAGTGGCTTCGATAGATAGTTGCTCAAGTGAATCTTCCAATTACACACTGCGGCTTTGACAGAAGATTAGTGAGAACTCATACATATAACAACACTTCCACCAAAACAAGTCATCGTGGTCGATTGGAAGCAATATTTACTGGAAAAATCAAAATCTTTACCCGCACAACCATCAAAGAATTAAAATTCAGTTTCCATTGAAAATAGTAAACCAGACACATTGTGAATTGTATTTCATCATTCATCATTCTGGATTTCTAACTTGTCTTCATTGTTGGAACATTAACATCATGGTACGACCAGCATCCATACTGCCCACCCTATAGCAGTATGGTGGTAGTCCTACTTCACAGCAGTCTGTTTGATGGTAATGCTTTCATAATGCTGCTGAATGAAGATTTAAGGCACAAGAGATAATATGTCCATGTCAGAATGGCATGTGATTTGAGAGGAGGACTTGGAGTGATGAAGTCCTTCTAGGAAGTTATGGTCATGGGTTTGGGACATGGCTTGAAGAAACCGTGCAAGTTGCTGCAGTGGAATATTAGTGAAGGACGGGTAACAGTGGAGCAAACAACTCCAGTGATGATTACTGACCATGAAATAACATCTACAATTAACTTAACATTCAGCATCTACATTGACTTTGTGACAAGTATAAACTCTCCCTGAAACAGGACAGTAGGTATGAGATTCTTGTGAACTTCCAAGTTATGTTCTCAATAATGTGGCTATTTAACTGACAAAATTTGCTTTATTCGATCTAAGTGCTTTCTGTTCATAACGCAATTTTGTATGTACTTTTATACAACTTGACATCAGCATTATGAAGACAATAATAAAGGACCACCTAGAACTTTCCCGAATAACTGTTCTCTGTATAAAGCCCATAATCATATTAACTCTGCTGGTGTACAGCACAATTCATGCCACGCAGCCCTTAAAAATGTGATGTTTCTTTTGTACTTTAAAAAACCTTTTATCTTTAAGTGAAGCTTAGCGTAAGAAAAGGCAAAAGTCACTGTGTTATTATAACCATCAAGCAATCTTTTGTAAATAATTCAAATGTAGCATTAGTATAATTACAACACAGTTCTGACACTGTAAAATTATAACACAATTCATTCCATAAATTATTAACTCATAACTGAAGAATGAGTCAGATAACACAGTAAGGCCTGATTACCATCTGAAAAGGCCATTTATTTTAAAGTATGCAACAATCTTTGTCACCTCTATGTAATGAATTATGATGTGTTTTTTTTGTGGTACAGTGGGTAGCTCTTCCACATAATTGTAGGCCTTCTATGGCTTTTCAAAAAGTAACAATAATATAATCATAATTTCGGATGAATTCATTTTATGCTCATTACTCAAAACCTCTTCCACAAATGATACATTGAATTTTAATAGAGAATTTATCTTTAAATCTGACTTTAAAATCTAAACAAAAATCAACGATTGACTAAATGAATGGAATTCTAATTAAAAGATAATTGAATGTTGTACGCTAATTGTCATTACAGGAATCTACATTGGTTTATTTTAGAATTACCGAACATCACAATTGATGGGGCTTTCCATTGGCGTTAATTGCGCTGTTTAGTTTTATTCCAAATTAAATAACATAAAAAGTGTATTTTTCGTCTGGTGCTGACCGCACGTTCTATTTATCATTGCAAATGTAACCCGGTGTTGCAGTTTGTGCCCTACGTTACACGCGGGCCTGAATATGTTACAGCATCAGCAATATCTTTGTGGCCTTATACCATTTTAAAGATGCAATCAAATACAAACTGCTGCTGTTGTTATTTACAGATTACGAAAACCATCTGATAACATGCATTATACTAGCCTGATGAAATTATTAAAATCATGTCTTTTTGCGCTTTTTGATAAATGAAGCAAATGCTTGCATTTACTAATGTACTGAAAACTGAAAGCCATACTTTGGCCGGTTCTTTCTCGTTCTCTTCCTATCCTGGTATGCTGCTTTATCCTCACCAATGACAACAATACCCAAAACAATGTATGAGTTATATGTGTTGCATTTATTTCATCATGTGTATCTTGTGTGAATATTGTCAGCAAGATTTCATGGTGTCATTTCCAGCTATGCTTGCAAGTTGTTGTAAATAGGGAACAGCTAGTCTTCTCATTCTCTGTGACTTAATAAAGTGGAAAATGTTTTCCGGTTATGTGCAAGATCATAGGAGTTCAGGAGTTGCCCTATAGTCAGCCATATCCAAAAGGCAAAGGAACTTGCATTAATCTACGGTTGTTTTGCATTCTGTTAATCCCTTACTGCTTTACAACTAAAGAACAGTCACTGCTTCAGTGCAGAAGCTGCAGCAGCCAACAACTGCACTACAAGCCGCCATGGTGCCAATGCACTAATGTTTTAGTAATGAGTTTTTGGAAATATATATATTCACAAAGACGCTTCAAAGATAACGCTGGTGTTCGCCTTCAAAATAATGGCACATAGAGAACGGGAAGGAGTCCTGCCTTTGACAGCCAATTGCTTTGTCTATGTTCCCCACTGCCTTGTACTTACCCAACCTCTCCACAGACCTGTTTGAAAGCAGATGCATGCAATCTGTGACTGGCATTGTAGCACAGCTTGTAGAGCTGCTGCCTGACAGTTACAGTGATCCAAGTTCAATCCTGACCTCAGGTGTTGCAGGTGTGGTGTTTACACATTTTTCCTGTGACCATGCGGATCTCCACCACGTGCTGTGGTTTGCTCCCACATTCCAAAAAAGTACAGGTTAATTGCCCCCCGTAACTACCCCTCCAGTTGGTGTGTGGCAGAAATGCCATGCCTCACTGTAGCCTCTTCTCTGGTTGGTAAGTAAAGCCTTTTGCTCTATACCAGATAACAGTTATCCAATTATTTGTACAGGGATTATCAAGTGGATCTCACAAGGCTGAAGGCAAAGACCTGAATGGGGATAAGGACAAGAGAGTGAGAAGAAGGGGGGGGGGGGGGAGTGGGGAATTGGGGACAATGCCTCCAATATTCTCTGAAATAAATGTATAATTCGAGACTATGGATATCCATTGCATTAAGAGGTCATCCATCCATCCCTTTGCCTTCCTGTTCTTCAAAATAGTTATTTTTGTCATGTCTTCTTCTCTTTGAACTTTGTTGACATTGTTAGTGCTCCAGAACACTTTGTTGACATGTTAGTACTCCAGAACACTTCCACTCATTCCAGATCCAGAGTGAATGCCGAGTTTTCTCAAATTCTCAAACTCAGCAATGTAAGCATCACATCCTTTGCCAGTTATTGTCCCTGCTTTACCTAAAGAAGCTCTGTATTTCTCACTGGAGTTGTCTCCCTGGTATTTCCTCAAACAGCAACATCGCAACCTCAAAATTCAACTCTGGTGTCTGTGATATCTTTACTGTTGGTCTCCGAAAGGCAAATAACACTTCAGTTAATTTTAATTTATTGTCACGTGTACCGAGGTAAAGTGAAAAGCTTTTGGTGCGTGCTAACCTGTCAGCAGAACGACAATACATGATTACTATCTATCCATTTACAGTGTATAGATATATGATAAGGGAATAACTTTTAGTGCAAGGCAAAGCCAGCAAAGTCTGGTCATGGATAGTCCGAGAGATATCAGAGGTAGATTGTAGTTCAGCACTGCTCTATGGTTGTGGTAGGATGATTCAGTTGCCTGATAACTGCTGCGAAAAAACTATCCCTGAATGTGGAGGTGTGCGTTTTCAAACTTCTCTACCTTTTGCCTGATGGGAGAGGGGAGAAGAGTAGGTGGCTGGGGTACGACTCGTCCTTAAATATACTGCTAACCTTGGAGAGGCAGCGTGAGGTATAAATGGAATCAATAGAAGGGAGGTTGGTTTGTGTGATGGCCTGGGCTGCATCCGCAATTCCCTGCAATTTCTTACGGTCCTGGATGGAGCTGTTCCCAAACCAAGCTGTGATGCACCCTGATAAAATGCTTTCTATGGTACAGAGATAGGGCTGTGAACTTTGTTCTTTATCAATGGCAACTTGTGCTCGACCTGTGGAAGAACCTGGTAAACAACGCATCAAAGTCATACAACACGATAATACAGAATTGAAAGATTCAAGTTGCACCTACATAGTCTAAAACCATCTAGCCGAGGCTCAGAGATTGCCTCTTTTTCTGCTGCGTCTTCTCTTTTCCTTCACGCCAGTTCTAGTCCATGAGTCCCACCTTCTAATCCATTAACAACATACCCACCAAATAATTACTCCCCACTTTATCTACCTGGAACCTTTGTTGACTGATATTGATAGTAGTTTTCTTCCCCTAAAGCTCCCTCCTTTAATATTGTTTAAGAAGGAACTGCAGATGCTGGAAAAATCAAAGGTAGAGAAAATTGCTGGAGAAACTCAACGGGTCAGGCAGCATCTATGGAGCAAAGGAAAAGATGACGTTTCGGGTCGAGACCCTTCTTCAGCTTTTCCTTCGCTTGATAGATGCTGCCTCACCCGCTGAGTTTCTCTAGCATTTTTATCTACCTTCTTTTAATATTGTCATTATCACCCCTTCCTTCACAAAATACTTTGATACTTCTGTTCCTGAGAATCGCTGTTGCCCTTAATAATCATTTAATGTGTTGGAACTTCCAAAATTCAGGGCACTTGGTTTCAGTTCCTCCAACTAGGTTTTCTGCCATGCTACTACACTGACAAAGGCTTCATCATAATCACCAAATATTCTATATAGATACAAGGAAATGCAGATGCTGGTTTACAAAAAAAGGCACTAGGGGCTAGTAAAACTGGTGACAAATGCAATCGTACCATCTTTAATCTACTGACATGGTTCATTGTCCCATTGTTGTCCACCAACATCTCCCTACCATTATCCAGTTGAGTGCTGCCATATTCAGAGAATCAGTACCAATTATATAAATTCCTGCTCCGCATTGTTACCTGAACTTGTAAATTGCTCGTTTCTAAGCTTCCCCCCAGTCTAGTTTCATTAAAAACACTGAATCAAGCGCTTGAAACAACTACATTTTATTTTAACAAAAGTGCATCATAGTTCAACTACTGTACCTATCCCACCGTGGGTTTGATCCTTGTATCTGCCTGCTCAAGCCCTCTAGGCCTCGCTCAAACAGAGACACTCCAGAAGTTCACGCAGTCCCAAGCGCTCTCCCAGAAGATCGATGCTGGACCTCGTGGTAGCAGACCCTTATATGCCCCGGGACTGCGAGGGGCAGGACCACATAGGGGTGGTCTCTTAATAACCCAATTACAGATATCGATTAACCCCAGACATAACAGACATTTCTCTAACCCAATAATACAACAGCTCAATACATTGTATTAAAACCGGACTTCACCAGGAAGCCAACTTAGAAACATTTACCCTGCTCTACCAGAAACCCAGGCTCAATACCTCATCCAATCAACACTCGGCACAGCAACATTATTTACAATTGTTCACAAGGTGTATGTCTGGTTTGCAGCCATCCAATCATTCTATGCATTTTACACCTAATTGACAGGGTTTGTGGATGTTTTTATTCTTTGCTTGCAAATTGTAACTATGATCAAGTCACACTGGCACCTCTTCACAGCTTGTCCCAGCTCTGCATAGAGCAATTCCAATTTGACCAAATTTCCCAGCAGCCCTGAAGCTTTTACCCCATTTTGAAGTCCGAGCCTGTCCAATTTAGCCAGGGTTAACAAAATCTTCCCCAAGGATCTAGCCTTGACTTCTTTTAACTGTCTCTTTTCACCACCTTCTACAACACAATATATAATTACAAGGCTTCCACAAAATTTACCTAGATGAGATATATTTACAGCATGGAGATATTCTGAGGCTAAAACTCATAGAAGGAAGAATGAAATATATTCACTTCCAGAAAATACGCAATAAAATTAGAATACAAAAATGGAGGTGGTTATGAGATAGAGTCTTCCCTTTATGAGCAGCAACACAGGAGCTAAATATTTACAATTGGGATAGTGAGGTTTTTATAATTCCATATCCAGCAATTAACCACAGCCAACATGAGATGGAAAACAATCAGTCTGAAGAAAGGTCCCAGCCCAAAATATCACCTATCCATGTTCTTCAGAGATGCTACCTGACCCACAGATTTATTCCAGCACTTTGAGTCTTTTTTTGTGCAAACCAGCATCTGCAGTTCCTTGTTTCTATATGACGGAAAAACTGTTCATTGCATTTTTCTGGTATTGCATAATTACTTCTTGTAATTAACTTCTAAATATCATTTTCAAGTCTGAGATCAAATCAACATCAGCTGACCAGTTGTGGTGTCAGGATATCCGCAAGAGTTTTCCTCCTTTCACAATTACTTCCTGATCTGTGGAGTATTTCTCTTTGCTTCGGATTTATCGTAGCTGGTCTGTTCCGCATCCCAAAATTTCATCAGCGCATCTCATTCTCTTTCTATCTGCCTCATTTAACCATCTTCACAATGACACAGAAGCATCGCTTCACTTGGATGACCATAGTCTCTATCCTTCCACTGACATTCCCTCTATTCCATCCATCCCTCTCCCAGCCACAACTCCAAACCCGCATTTACATTTCTGATGAAAATCATAATCATATCAAAGATTAACTCTCTTTATCTCTTTGCAAATTCTACCTGACCTGCTGAGGATTTCTTTCAAGAACTTTTGGATTTTATTTCAGATTTCCAGTAGGTTTTTATTGGCTTTTCAGTTGAAGCCAGACTACTGTGACCATGATATGCTGCAAGAGATATTCCAAGTGGAATGTGGATGAAAGAAAATTGTAAGCATGGATGCTTGCCTTAATTTGTCTTTAAACTTTGTGACATTATGGGCTCTACAGTTAAAGCAATACACATTCAAACCCTCTCCAATATTAAAGGCAAGGAGAATGAGCAAGGACTGCAAGAATCACAAAAAGGCTTATAGCAGGCAAATCAATGCGAAGTGGAGGAAATTCAAGGCTTTAGTGAGACCCGCCTAGGTCACAGTCAGAACACTTTTGCGTGGCATGAATCACGAGTATCAAAGTCAGAATATAAAGAAATTTAATGAAGCAAAAGATCACAAAGACTATGCATTGCAGAAGAAGGTAGTCTAGCTTTAAAATACATATATCCTTATGAGTGGGTGAACAGGTCAAAGTGAACATAAAGAAGGCAGATAAAACTTTGGAATTTATAACCGAAGGGGATTGAAAACAGAAGCAAAGAGGTCGTGACAACTGCAATATGATGCTTAGGCCACATCTGGAATACTTATGTAATTCTGAGCTCCCCACCAAGAGCAGACTTCTCACTCTGGAGAAAATGTATTGCAGATACACAAGGGCGATGAGAGGTCTGAATTAAAAGCAAAGGTTTGACCAATTCAGGCTGCATTCTTGGGAGCCATGAATATTAAGGGCAGTTTTGCAGAAATGTTCAAATGAATTTTGTTTTTAAAAAGGAATACATAAGTTATCAGTTGAATGTAACTCAGACACCAGAGGACAAACTCTTTAGATAATGGCCAGATAGAAAGAGGTATATCATGAGAAATGCTGAAGTGTGAAATGCTTTGGTGCAAGTGGCTAATTGATGTGTAATTAATGATGTTAAATTGATTTTTGCATTCCAAAAGATATGGGAGCATTACTGAGCGAAGAAAAATGTGGCGATAAGGGACGGAAGAAAGAATTCGGACCATGTAAAATCAGCCCCGAGAGGGCCCAAAATTCAATGCAGACAAGTGCTCTCCATCTGTGTTAAAGCTGTTTCTTTATTTCAATGACTGGCTAAAATACAAATCATTGGAAACACCTTTTAAAAAAAAAGCAACAGGAAAATATACTGTGACATTGACATTGGAAAACCTAGCATGAAACACATTGGGAAAGGCTCATAAATAACAGAAAACACTTTCATGTGGCATGGTACTTCCAGAAATACATGGGATCATCGAAAACTTATGACACATGGGAAGCCAATTGTGTCTGGATCAGTTGAGAAAGAGCTAAACAGCCTTCTCCCATCTTCTAGTCCTTGACCCATAGCCTACAAGTCATAGCTCTTCAGGTTCTTATCCAGGCACTTTTTAAATGAGTTAAGAGCTTTCCCTCCAACATCTTTTTAGATAGTATTGTCCTAGCCCCTACCATGCTGCGGGTAAAACAGATTTTGTACACCTCCCACAAATCCCCCAACCAATCATTCAGTCATTGACCATAGAAACTGGCCCTACAGCCTAACTCCCCCCCCCCCACCCCCCTCCAATGCTCATCAAAGCTAGTGCATTTGCCAGCATTTGACTTATACCCCTTCTAAACCTTTCCTAGCCAGCACATAGTTTACTTTACTGTAAAGGTACAGCGTGGAAACAGGCTCTTCGGCCCACCGAATCCGCACTGACCAGTGACCCCCGCACATTAACACAAGCCAACACACACTAGGGACAATTTACACTTATACCAAGTATACAAACCCAAGCCAATTAGTCTACAAACCTATACATCTTTGGAGTGTGGGAGGAAACCGTAGATCTCGGAGAAAACCGACGTGGTCACGGGGAGAACGTACAAACTCCGTACAGACAAGCACCCATAGTCAGGATCAAACCCGTGTCTCTGGCGCTGTAAGTGCTGTAAGACAACAACTCTACCGCTGCACCACCGTAACTTTCCCGAATTCCCTGTAACTTTCCCAAATTCCCTATTAATTTTCTCGAATTCCCTATTAACTTTTTCGAATTCTCTTGTGTTCATGTTCTCCTTCATGGAAAACCTATTCATTGAGAAGACCTATTCATTGCGAACCTCAGACATTTCCTGTGGCTCCACACAGAAGTGTCCACTTTTCTTTTAGGGGCCCTATTCTCTCCCAAGTTACTCTTTTCCATTTAATATACTTATAATATCTCCTTAATCTTCTCTGCCAAAGTCATCACATGGCCTCTTTTTGCCTTCCTGTTAGCCTTCTTGAGTATGTTCCTGCATCCTCTGCACTTCTCCAGGAATTCAGTTCATCTCAGCTGCCTGTATCTCTCTCATGCCTCCTTTTGTTAATACTGAGACCTCAATATCCTGAGCCCTGGATTCCCTGTTTCTGCCAGTTTCTACCCTTCACTACACCAGGAACAGATAGACATTGAACTCTCGGTAACTTTTAAAAGCTTCCCATTTGCCTGACACTCCTTTGCCTGCAAACAGCCTACTCTAATCAACTTTTGCAAGCTCCTGTTTAATACTGTCAAAATTCGCCTTGCCCCAATTTAGAACTTTAACTTGTGGGTAAGTGCTGTCCTTTTCCATAACTATTTTAAAACTAATATGCTCACTGGCCCTAAAGTGCTCCCCCATTGACATTTCAGTCACTTATCCTCCCCTATCTCCCAAGAGTAAGTCAAGCTACACCCACTCCCTATTAGGATCCTCTTACATCTCCCTATCACCTAGTCTATTTCTATCTTCCACCCGCTCCATCTGTCCATCACCCATACACTCATCCAACTGGGTCCCCACTCCCCACTGTTCCCACCCTGCTTCCCATATTGGCTTCACCTTCACTTCTTATCAGATCCCATCATCTGCAGCCTTTTGTCACCTTATCCCATTACCTTCCACCCTTCCCTCCCCCACCGGACCAACCACCAATCTACTCCACCTCACCTTTATTCACCGATCGCTTGCATGTTCTTGCCTCAACCCTCCCATCCTCAATGCCTTATACTGGCTTTCTCCCCTCCACTCTTTCAGTCCAGATGATGGATCCCAGTCTGAAACATCAACTATCCTTTATGGCCCTGTCCCACTTAGGAAACCTGAACGGAAACCTCTGGAGACTTTGCGCCCCACCCAAGGTTTCCGTGCGGTTCCCGGAGGTTGCAGGTGGTTGCTGGAGGTTGCAGGTAGTGGAAGCAAGTAGGGAGACTGACAAAAACCTCCGGAAACCGCACGGAAACCTTCGGTGGGGTGCAAAGTCTCCAGAGGTTTCCGTTCAGGTTTCTTAAGTGGGACAAGGGCATTACTCTCCACTGGCCCCGTAGCAGAAGCGTCCACGTCACAGGACTGGAAACAGAAAGTATCCTGAGCTAATTCTGCACCACCATCATCTATTGCTACAAGTGATGACTTCCACTGATTGTCGCCGGAAGCTTGCGTCCTTTTGAGGACGGACAATGACAGCGAGGCCAACATTTGTAACAAGATGGAAACAAGAAGACTCTCCACTGAAGGTGCTCGACCTACTAATTTCTTCCAGCATATTGCTTGTTGATCCAAATTCCAACATCCACATTCTCTTGTGTCTCCAAAACTTTGGTTAGGTCAACTATGGAGTATATTGTGCAGTTCTAGTCACTGCCTTACAGGAAGGAGATGGAGGCTTTGGAGATGGTGCAGAAAAGGTTCAGCCAGGATAGGAGAGTATTAGTTGCAAGGACAATCTTATAGAATGTTGGTTCTGAAGCATCAGAGACTGAGAAATAATCTGATAGAAGCATATAAAGTTATAAGAGTAATAAACAGTGTAGAAAAGCAGAATCTATTTCCTAGAATAGTCGTGTCAAATATTTGAGGGTGTGGCTATAAAGAGAAGAGGAGAATGTTTAAAGGAGAGTTACAAGGCATGTTTGTGATGCAGTCATTGAAGCTTCAGATGCATTGCCAGAGGAAGTGCTGGAAGCAGAAATTATGTTTAAGTGCATTTAGCTAGACACACAATCAGACAGGAATTGAGGGATAAAGTCCTTTATTGTCATTCAGACCTTTCGGTCTGAACAAAATTTCATTGCCTAGCAATCATACATATAATAAAATAACAAAACACACAATAAACACAAATTTAACATCTACCACAGTGAGTTCACCAGGCACCTCCTCACTGTGATGGAAGGCAAAAGTCTTAAGTCTTTGTCTCTTCCCTCCTTGTTCTCCCTCTGCACTGAGGCGATCCAGGCCTCCGATGTTGTGACCCCACCGGGTGATGGTAAGTAAGTCCCGCGGCTCAGCCGTGCTCCGCAAACGGGCCGGTTCAAAATAAAAGACCATTTTCAGGCAGATGATTGGTTTATCATTAGTTTAACAAAGGCAGCATGAGCTGAAAGCTGGCCCTGTGCTGTGTTGTTCTGTTCCGTGTTCTCCAATCTTTCCACAAACACTAAAATGTCGCAGTCCCAGCAACATCCTTGCAAATCTCAGAAATAATTAATTGTTCTTGCTCGAAATATTGATAAAGCTCGACAAGTAGAGATCTATGTTTGCTGAGATATGCCAGCTGAGAGAATATGTTTGTGATCCAGGCAGTATTCCGGTAAATAAAGGGAAAGAACGTTAATATTTGCTGCAAACGACTACAGGACATAAAATATAGTTAGCAAAACTAGTCCAATGAATCAAAGATAAATGAGTATCCATTGGAGCTGAGTTCCTTGGGGAGAAACAAATTTGAAGCATTTTATCCCCGTATTTACAAGAATATTTAGCATGTAAATTAATTTCTGAATTGACAAACATTTAAGGTGAAAACCCATTCAAACAATCATCGCAATAAGTGATAAAGTAGGGTATTAAATAGCTGTGTTGAAAATTAGCTGGACTTACAATAGCTGTCAGATAAACTGTTTCATTTTGCCTGAAGGAATTGTGCTACAGATGAACTAAATTAACATTCTATCTTTTAAATCTTCTGTCAGACAGAATGTCTTTTTCCTCAAAGGCCAGATAAACTCGTACTGATCTCATTTTATGTTTGATTACATAGTTAATGACAGTTGTGCATTTCCAGTCTGATTTCATTTCTTCCTCATTGGCAAATTAACATATTTGATAAATTATCTGAACCCTGGAAAGTACATTACCAGGAAGCGTGCAAATCACTTCAATTTCCAAGGAAGAAATAATGTGAACATTTCTCACTTAGCTCTGCTTGGACACCTGATAGGAACAATAATTTGTCAAGAAAACAAAAATTACAATAAAAAATGGGTCCATCGGTTATTGCTATTCTCCGCAAAGTCATCAGTGCTATACAAGAAACAATAAGTATTTACACACAGAAAATTAATTGGGTAATGTGAGATATAAAAAATATATACAATTAAACAACATATCCTTCTTCAAACCAAAACCAGAATGACAGATGAGACTGCTCATGTTCTTTGGTACCAAAACAGACTTAACTTTCTTTAAAAGTACCTTTGTTCAATAAAAAAGCAATATTCATCTCAGTAGGCTCACACAATATTGAAGAAGCTTTTTGCAGGTCTTCTGAATCTACCAATCAATATTGCTACAGTTGAGAGGTTGAGTAGTCTCTTGAGAAGTGAGAAGAAGAGTCTGAAGAAGGGTCCTGACCCGAAACGTCACCCATCCTTTTTCTCCAGAAATGCTGCCTGACCAGCCGGGTTACTCCAGTACTTTGTGCCTCTCTTCGGTATATACCAGCATCTGCAGTTCCTTTCAACACAGTTGAGTAACATAGTACTCTACTGATGGTCTATTTTGTAGAACATCAGGTTGGATGCACTAGATCTATGTTCTTCTCCCTTTGCTCAATGTCCCATCACACATGCCATTGTCATAGATGCGGCTACATTTTACATCCCTGTGGCCCCAATGTTTACATGTCCTCCAGGTCTTGTAGCCATCCTATGAAGCAAAAGAAGCTACAACTAATGACTAGGTCTCAGGAGGAATACGTCGATGGCCTTTTACTTGGCCACCGTGATAATGGTCTCTGAACAGCTGTAAGTGTCTCTGATGAACAAACAATTTAAAGACAATTCAAACAATTAAAATCATTATTTTTTTCAATTGAAGTAAACGTATTTAAAAACACATCCCAGCATTAGAAATCAATGTGAAATATTAAGGGCAAGAAAAAAAATCAAATCACTTACCTGCACTTACCTTTTAAATCCAGTTTGGTGGCTCCACTCAAATAAATGGGATGACACTATGTACAGAACCATCCCTGAGGTAAAGCTGAGGGAACAGAAGTGAAATGCATATCGGTCCTCAGCTCAGTTCTTTTGTGATCCACTGCCTGAGTTAGCAGAGAGCTCAGCAGTGATGGAGGTCAGATGTTCCAGCTGACATTGCACTACCTGCACTTCAAATGGCCTCATCCTTCAGGATTTCAATTCTCAGGCGCAGAAACTCAGAGATGAGCTTAGAGTATTGGATACAGAGACCTATATAGCAGGGGACAGCTCTATCACTCGATGAGCTGACCACTGACATTGAATGGTGGGAGTGGGGACAAAATAGTTTGTTTTCCAATTGACTGTGGTTCATCTTGATGTGTAAGGAAGGCCAAAATACGTTTGACTTTGTTCGAGCAATTCAAAAATCAACACAGGAGTCGGTCTGTCAACATCAAGGCAGTACATTCAGAGCTCAGCCTTACTGGTTCATCAGAACGACCCAGAATGGTTCTGACTCGTGCAGCCTGACTCACAGAGTCGTGGCAATATGTACTGTTACAGAGCTTAGCACAAGCGATCAATGTTCTTTAGGCACAATGTTATGAGCATACATGTGTCTGTGTGCACAACCTAACCTGGGATCCCTACTGCTGATAAACCAGCCTTGCAACAGTCACTTGGAAACTTTCAAGCTGCAATAATCAGTGATGATTATTATTTGTACTTTTTGAAATTGCATCAGCATTTAATTATTCCCAGTGAATGTTCTGTATTTCCTGCTTATTGTGTGCTGTGTTAGCCATATGAGTGATTCTGATAGAATTTATTAAATAAAAACCTCTTGGTAAATCTGCAATTTTTAAATCGATAACCTCAGTTCGTGTCTTATTGTGCATGGTGCTTTGCAACCGGGCATTTCAAAAAAAGGGTCTGTTTTCCACAAAGACAGGAGGTTGGCTTAATCTGCCTTTAACAAATGCTGAATTGGCGATTAAATTAATTTTAGATTTGGTGCAGCGATTTAGCCAATTGTCAGCTTTACATCAATGAACCGCTTTCTGATGAAAGGTTAATAAGAGACATTAATGTTAATCTTCGTGGATTAAATTATATAAAAATAGATTTAATTATGGTGTGATTTGATTATGAGGGAGTCTGAAAGAGTTGGAAGAAAAGGCAATGTGACTGGTCCGTAGAGACCAAAAAGAGGGTTAATTTCACTGCCGTTTTCTTGCTTGCATGCATGGGTTATAACTAGAAATTCTAATTCTCTAATCTGTGCCAACTCCAAGTGAGATGCTTCCTCTGAGTTGGAGGTTTCGAAAATTAAATTAATGGGAATCTGAGGGGTAACTTTTTCACACAAAGGGTGGTAGGTGAATGGAACAAGGTGGCAGAGGAGGTAGTTGAGGCAGGGGGAGTATTGCAACGTCTCCCCGTACATGAGGCCTCAGCTAGGTCACGGTGTTTTTTTCAATATGTTAAAAAATGCCCGCGAGTAAAAAAAGGTTGCCATGGAAAAAATCGATACTTTTTTACTGATAGTTTTAGTCGTGGTAGGTCGTAATAGGTCGTAGTGGGTCGGCATGTTAGTCATAGGTAATTGAGGGTCGTCGAAGGTTGTCTTAGATAGTCTTCATCATAGTCGAAAAGAGGTCGAAGGAGATCGAAGGAGGTCGTCTTCACTCTCCATTATTCGGTGTTCAATTTTCCTGAAGTTAGTCGTAGCTAGTCGAAGCTGGTCTTCAACATAGTCGAAGGAGGTCGAAGGAGGTCGAAGGAGGTCTAAGGAGGTCTTCTACATAGTCGAAGGAGGTCTTCAACATGTCATT